>NC_029772.3:4003984-4019673 GCF_000817695.3 Arachis duranensis
AATTAAAAAAGATATATATTTTTTATTAAAAAATATCTTTTGGTATCAGTTTAATGATACGGAAACAAGCCCTATATGACCGATTGTTAAAATTCATCACAAATTAAAATTTATTCTATTGAAGGTTCTCAAAATTCCTTAACGTTAAAACTATTAATATTAAATTATTAAAAAAGAAATATTTAAATATGGAAGCATACCTGAATTTATAAGTATAATAGAAAAAAAAATTGGTTTTTTTGATATTTTTCAACTAAAGTCATCTGTATTCTTAATAGGGTTGAATCATAACTCTGATCTTTAATGAAAAAAGAGTTACGGACGTGACTTTGGTATGTTGGAGATTAAAACTCTAAAATCACTATTTATATTTAAGTGTGACACCCATTAAACCTAAAATTTAAATAAAATAATATTTTTTATTTTATTCTAAATCAAAAAGTAATAATGACTTATTCAATTAAGCATTTACGACAATAAATGAGATCACTCTTATATATGTCATATAATATGAAATAGTTTAATTTGTGAGTATAATTAATGTATGTATTGCCCATAAATAGATTAAAAAATACCAATTTTCTAACAATCTCCTACTTGAGCTATACATATATATTTTCCTAAGATAATTACATCTGAATATTATTTCCATGATTACTTTAACAATTTGGTCCGTCTTATACATTAGTTATAGAATTACCGTTGCTTTTATCATATTAGTGTCGCGACGAAACTATGATGATTACCATACTAATATACTCTACGACATAGATCAAATTTGGATGAGAAAATTCAGAAATTACATGCGAAAGTGATCTCATGCATGCCTATTTTCAACTGGTTCAACTTTAATAAATTTTTGGAAATCACGAGTCAAAATAAAAATAAAACTGAATATTATATTTCTGCAGAAATATCTATCTTTGTAAATTTGTCTAAACTATATGAACATCCAAATGCACATTTTCACTGAAATAATATATTATAAAATGATATGAGACCCATATAAATAGTATTTACGTGAAAGATTTTGGGTATTTGTTTCTTACTAATCAAATATGCATGCATTTATGGAGTTTGTGCTAACTTGTTCAAACACTCTGAACTCTCTTGTTTAACAAAAATTTAAAATATTAGACTACTTAATAAATTGTCATAAAATAACTCAAGTGATCTTTTAAATTTATTTTCGTAATTTATGACAAGTATTTGTAGTCACAAAAATAGATGCCTTCAAAAGTTTATATTCAAGTGTTTTAGTAAAAAGAGTAATAAGTGTCTTCTCAACACCTTTATATAATAGTGGACCCATCATAAATATCTAGCATAACATTAATATTTAGTCTTTGGATAAAAATATTAATTTGCAAGCGATATTTTAATATATTAATCAAACATCGATAATAAATCCTGTCAAACTATAAGTCTATCTTTGGACAAACTTATTGTTCACATAGAGTCAAATAAGTATCACATATTTATTACCACAAATATTCTCAACAAAATTCTATCAAATAATAAGTCTATCTTTGGATCGACTCATTGTTAACATGAAAACTTGATAATAATACCTATTTATTACCGCATATATTTTCTATCAATTGGCCAAACATCAATATTTTTTTGGGCCGACTAGTGGTTGCATAATTAAATAGACAATAAATATAAGGTTCAATATTTATTATTTGGCCAAATAATAAACTTTTTTTAAGCCGATTATTATATGCATGAGTAATAAACATTGATTTAAGTTTAACTAGTTACCCAAACATATATTTACCATCAATATATGTATGCAATTTAGCTAATATAGATATTTTTTTGGGCTACCACTATTCGCATAAATTATATATCATTGTATTTTTAATATTCCAAAATAAATCAGTTTTTATAAAAGAGCTACTTTAGTAGCAAAAAAAAAAAAATAAAACACAATATATAATAATCCCATAATATTGTAAATTCTTATTAATCAATTGTTAATTTCTTTATTTAACATAAAAATTGAATCCACAACAAAAAAATTTAAATAACAAAAAAATTACAATAATTTTTCTTATATAACAAAATAAATCATGAAATAATATTCATGCTATTATCTTCAATAAATAAATAAATAATTATAACTTTTCGTAAATTAAACCCAAACAAAAAAAAAGAATAAATAAAATTCTGTTTGTCCAAATAATATTCACCATAAAAATTTCTAACCAAATAAATATGGGTAACATCAAGTTAATGTTCATACCATATCATATATCTTTATCTAGAATAAATATTCATGTCATGTACATAATATAAACAAAAGGTGAAATCTTTATAGAAAAGTATAGGTAGATAATAAAAATATTAAATAATATGAATAATAAATATATTAGATGTTCAATTTACTAAGTGTGTAAATGATTATTCTAATATTTAGATTTAGATGAGTATTTTGGAGTGTAGTGTACTAGTGTGTTTTATTTGAATTGAGTCAATTTTAAAACATATTGTTTATATTGTTCAAGAAAACCATTGATTACCTAGCATAACTCAATTCTTATTATTATTCTTCAGTATATGTTAGTTGAATAAATTTTGTTAATTATGAATCGAATCTCCCTTTTTTTTCTTTTCTTTCTTATTATTATTTTTTGACGATTCAAACATAGATAGCTCTGATACTACCTGTTAGACATTCTTAGAGTTGCTTAACTCCAAAATCATTCATGTTAAATCATTAACAAAGAAATACTTGAATATGAAAGCGTACCTCAATTCATAAGCATGGCAGAAAAAGTTTAATTTTTCGATCTTTCTCAACCAAAGCCTTCTATATACCTAATAGGGTTGAATCACAACTTCTTTAATAGAAAAAGAGTTATGGAGGTGACTTTGGATATTAGGACCAAAACCCAAAAGTCACTATTTATATTTGAATGCGACATCCTTTTAGTATCGCTTATTTTATTCTCATTCAATTCCAAATAAAAAAATAATAATGACTTATTTAATTCAACATTTATGACAACAATGAGACTATCATTATATAAGTCACAGTGGAGCGTGAATACACACTCTAACTATGTGAAACGATTTTTGCGTTTCATTCCTTCTCCTTCTCCTTCTCCTTCTCCTTCTTATTCGTGTTTCTCCTCCTTCTTCTTTGGGTTCTTTCTTCTTCTTCGCATATTTCCTTCTCATCATCATTCTTTTATTGTTGTCACGGTATTTTTTCTTTTTCTCATCTTCTTTCTAGTAATTTTGCATCATTATATGTTTTTTTGTTTGATTTTTTTGTTTTTATTATTGTTAAGAGAGTAAATGAGAAGGTAAAATAAGAAGAAAAATTAAAAAAAAAAGAAAAAAAGAAGGAGGATGAGTTTTGAATTATCAGTAAGTAATTTTGGTGCATTCTGGATTTAAATAAAATGAACTTTTGGTTTGTGCTTGTTTGAATTGAGTTTGTTTGTATGTCATCATCATTAAATAATGTTGGTGCATTCTAGATTTAAATAAAGTACACTTTTGGTCTGAACTTGTTTTGAATTAAATTTGTTTGTTTGTCATCATCATTAAGTAATTGTGATGCATTCTGGAGTTAAATAAGGTGTACTTGTAGTTTGAACTTGTTTTAAACTGAATTTGTTTGTGTGTCATCATCGTTAAGGAATTTCGATGCATTCTTGATTTAAACTATTATACATATAAAAAGAAGACAACGATGATGACAACAACGATAATGAAAGAGAAAAAAGAAAAAAGGCATCCCAATCTTTAGGACAAACTGGCACAAAAAACACTGAAAACTTATAAGCACGATACCAAAAATAATTTTATATTACACCAAATTGTGTTTCAAAATGCACCGAAACTATCATTAAACGTAACATAAATAGATTCATTGAAAAAACAATTCAAAACTCCAACATTCTATTCAAATTCAAACCTTCAACCATGAACACTAATTTTTACAAAGAAAAATAAAATTATTCAACTCGTAGACAAGACAACTACACCAGCATCAACTACTAACGTACTACGTTATCGAGATTCGAAAACCCTCCTCCACTTGATTCATTTGGAAACAATAATCCAATTCGCCCTAACTCAACTGACAGTATGAAGTTGTATCATTCATTATCTTCAAAAATGAAATACCTGTTCAAATCTGATTTCACAACTTGATTTAAAAAAATTGATCCAAATTTTCAAATCAGATCAAAGAGCATTGATCGTGAATGAAGAGAATATAGAGAACGAAGATAACATAGAGAAGAAAGAGAACACAGAGAATAAAAAGAACATAGAGAACCCAGAAAACGTAAAAAACACAGAAAAAATTTGAAAAAAAAGGAATCCGCATAAAAAAAAGCAGTATATATAGTCGCGTGTTAAGTTAAAAGATTGTTAGAAATAGTAGAGTGTGGAGATGAATTAGATTATAACAACTTGATTTAAATGATTTGGATGTAGAATTTTATTATAATATAAAATAATTTAATTTATTATTATAATTAATATATATATTATCATAAATAGATTAAAATATAATCATTTCCTAACATATTCAACAGTATAAATTAACAAGATTTACACTTAGATTTTTGCATTGATTAAAAAGATTAAAAGAAAAAGGAAAAAAAAAAGAGTAGTTGTATATATTAAGTGAAAAGGTAGTTTAATTTAATTTGTTATAGGGGAAACTTCATCCTTTTGTGGGAAGGAAAGAGCAATTGGAACGTGTGATTAAGATAATTTGTAGATTAACGAAGAACAACCCTTGTCTTGTTGGAGAACCTGGAGTTGGCAAAACAGCAATCATAGAGGGCCTTGCTCACAGGATTTTGAGTGGCTCTGTTCCTCAAAAACTCAGAGGAAAGAAGGTCATACTCATGCTTTTTACACCTAACAAATTTTAATTTTGACAAAATAGATTTTAACATTTGTTTTTGACAGAATAAATTCCTAAATATCAGTTAAAATTTGGCAAAATGACCTAAACTCTAGAGAGATGGGATAATGATTAGCCTATTTTGTCAAACAGAAATTGATATTAGAGGTTCATTATGTAAAAAACAAATATTAAATCTATTTTATCATAACCAAAATTTTTTAAATGTCAAAATAACTATTTACCCTTAATTAGTGCTTTCAATGACTTAAGAAAAAGAGAATTCAACTTAGCATATTTTTCATGAGCAGGTAATCAAATTGGACGTTGCTAATTTTTTGTATGTTATACAAAGTCAAGGAGATTTTGAGAATATCATTAAGCGTATAATTAAGGAAGTTGGGCAAAGTGGGGATGTGCTACTTTTTGTGAAAGAGGTTCAAAACATTTTTGAAACATCATCTTCGGCCCAAAATTTTGCATACCATTTGGGACATGCCCTTGAAAGAGGTGTTATTCAGGTACTCTTCTATTTTCCCTCATATCCCTGCTATTTTGGTATTTCACTCAAACTTTATTTGATCATTTATTTTAAGAATTTAATTTTGATATTCTATCGATATCTAATTACATATCATCAGCAAAAATATTTTTTTTTATTGACCGTGTAAATTGTCATGCAAAATGACAAAATGATTAAACGATTGCGTAAGATATTAGTTCATCAAAATTAAATTCTTGTTTTAAATAGGATTTCATTTTGCTCTCATTAAACATCATTTAATAAAGTTTAACTTGTATGTATATAGTGCATTTTTGCTACAACAATGAATGAGCATAGGAAGCACATAGAGAATGATGCAACGATGAATAGACTATTTCAACAAATTAAAGTGTTTGAGCCATCTGTTGAGGAAACCATACAAATTCTAAAAGGTCTTCGTGGAATATATGAGTTTATTATTATTATTATTATTATTATTATTATTATTATTATTAGAATTAGAGTAAACACCAAAATTAGTCACAACGAATTTTAGATAAGATATTTTGGTTTTCAATAAATTTTTATCTTTTAAAAATTCTAAAAAATTATTCATTTTATATAAATTAGTCCTTTCGTCACTTTTAATTAAATTTTTAATACAAATATTAGATAAATAAATCTCTAAAATTTTTATCATTATAATTTAAATTAGTCACTTCTAAAAAAAAAGAGAGATCAATATGTCAATAATTTTATTTGTACTTTTAGACACTTAATGACCACGTGTACACGTGTATATTTAATGGCTATTATTTATGTAAACACTAATGATCACATGTATGAGTTAACATTCCACATTAATTAGTAGTTACTGTTAATAATTAACGGAGAACAACAATATTATTTATCAGAAATAAACGTTGCAAACTATTTTATAAATTTTAAATTCACTAAAGTGTCTTATTTTAAAAATTCCGTGCACTGATTTGAGTTTATAATTGTTACAACAATATATGTCAGTGATCGGTTTCTTCCGGACAAGGCAATTGACTTGATTGATGAAGCTGGATCTCATGTCCAACTTTGTCACGCAAAGGTAAATTAAAATGCATGTTGGTACTAAATAAATAAATACATATATAATTCCTAGCTATATGCATTGCTATTAAGTTGGGAATTAATTAAGTTGAATCCTTTGAACAAAAACAGGAAAAGAATAGGCAAAAAGTAGTGACAAAATATGACATCCAACATGTAGTGTCATGTTGGACTGGAGTCCCATTGAAGGAAGTATCAATGGAGGAAGGAGAAAATCTTCTCAACTTGGAACACACTCTTCACAAATATGTTGTTGGTCAGAATGAAGCAATAAACTCCGTTTGCCGCGCCATTCGCCGCGCCAGAGTTGGCCTTAGAAACTCGAAAAGGCCCATAGCCAGCTTCATCTTCACTGGCCCTTCTGGTGTTGGTAAGACTGAAATAGCAAAAGCACTTGCTGCTCATTGTTTTGGCTCTCAAGATGCCTTGCTTAGGTTTGATATGAGTAAGTATTTCAATTTCATTTCATTCATGTATACATGCCTCTTATATTCTACCTTAAACCTTGTGTCATTTACTGATTTACCAACTACTAAAAATATATTTGGTTTGCGTTTTTGTTTGTTGTTTGGTGTAATTATTCTGTTAATTTTTATTATTTTATTAAATTTTTAATGAGGTCTTTACAATTTAAAAAGTTTATAATAGATTTTTATATTAGATAAAAATTTGTAATTAAATTCTTATTAGTTGTTATTTGGAAAAAAACAATAATCTTAAAATATTGCTTTTAAAATATTCTATAATTCAACCCATGTTAAACATAAAAAAGAATATTTAAAAAATTATTCTTTTGGTTAAAAAAGACTTAATTAAAAGTTAGAATATAATATAGAGATTTTCAATTATAAATTTTTTAACTATAAAAACCTATTTAAAATTTTGATAAAATTGTAAGAATTAATAGAATAATTAAATATTTTAGATTTTATTTTCAATGTTTTTTGTTTGGTGACTCACATAAAATTGTTTTTATGTAAAGATATAAAGTTAAAAATCGTTAATTAACTAAGTTGATATGTTTGACTAGATTATTATCTAAATGTTCTTTACTATTATTTTCGCATAAAGACGAGTTCACTTGAGTAGCCACCTTCCTGTTTTTAAGCTTGTGAAAAAAAATATTTTTTTTTCATAAAATCTTAAAAACATAATATTCTATAAATTGAAATAGAAAATAAAAACTCAGACATATTTTGTAACACAGGTGAATACATAGACAGAGCCACCGCATCGAGATTGATCGGAGCACCCCCGGGCTACATCGGTTTCGACGAAGGTGGGCAACTAACCGAAGCCGTTAGGAACCGGTCGCATGCCGTGGTACTCTTCGACGAAATCGAAAAAGCTCATTCAGATGTTTTCAACTTACTGCTTCAAATTCTTGAAGATGGAAGGCTTACAGATGGAAAGGGTCAAACAGTTGACTTCAAGAGCACACTCATCATAATGACTTGCAACATTGGTAACAACATCATTGTTGAATCTCATAAACAATTGTGTGATTCTACTAATAACAACAATGATGATGATGATGATTCCTTTGAGCATAGAAAGAGCCTAGTGATTGAGGAGGTGAAGCAACATTTTAGACCAGAGTTTCTAAATAGAGTTGATGAGATTATTGTGTTCAAAACATTAACAAGATTTGAAGTTGAACAAATTGCAAATCTGATGCTTGGAGATGTGAGTCAAAGGTTGAAGGGCAATAAAGACATTCACCTTTCTGTGACTTGTAGGTTTAGGGACCGTGTTGTGGAACATGGGTATGACCCTATTTATGGGGCAAGACCCTTAAGGAGGACAATTTCAAGATTGTTGGAGGACACATTGGCAGAGAAGATGTTAATCAAGGAAATAAGAGAAGGAGATTCGGTTGTTGTGGACACTAATATTGAAGGAAATGTTGTTGTCCTTAACCAGAATAGTGCTTTGAGGGAATGTCTAACTTGTATTGATCATTCAAATGGGAACAACAATAATAATAATAATAGTGTTGGTGATGAGAAAAGAGAGAAAATGGTTGGGATCTCATGCAATTTGATGGGCAAGGTGTTTGACTTGTTGGGACATCGAAAAAGTCCATAGCTACTAGCAAACTCTGAGTGTGTTTGGAATCACAGAATGTTATAATGAAGTAATTGAATTGATTCAAATTGACGAAATGGTGAGTTACAAATACAATTTCAATATTTAGAATAAATTATGAAAATTGATTATTGAATTGATTTATCTTTCTCTATCTCTCTACCCCAAACCCTCCCCCTCACCCTCCCTCACATATATATCTTTCTCTATTATCTTTTTGAGGCCAAGAACATCATATATATACTGCAACAGCAATCTATTAGCAAAGTGAACATGTATTTTCAATTTTTCTAGAAGTCGCGTATCACGGTCAATTTGAACAACTTATAAATTAAGTCTGAGAGTGTTTACTGTTAATCATAACTGGTTACTTCATTCAATATAATTATTACATTTTTTATATGCCCCAATTGCATTCTTTAACGAAACTTAACTAGGAAAAAAAAAATTGAGATACTGGATACTAGAGTCTTTATTTTTTCTTTTTTTTTTTGTTTCCCACAGTATCCCATTTTTTCTTTTTTTTTGTTTTCCACAGTATCCCCAACACGACAGGTCAAGAACTAATCCGTCGCAAATCTGAGCTCCGTTTAAGGGTCTGCCGCTGACCAATGGGTTGCTGCATACACAAGGCGGGATTCGAAATTCGAACCCCCGACACTTGCTTAAGCGGACAAGTGAGCTGGCCACTCGACCACTAGAGTCTAATTAACTCACATTTTATAAGCACTTGCTGGTATGGGGAAGATCCAGTAATGTGGATTAGCAGAGTATAAATTAAGAGGACCAAATCCCTTTTCTTTCTCCTTTCAGATTCCCTCGAGTCTCCTTTGGCTTTCTCCGAAAACTGGTTCAAAATGATATAACACGGTGCTTAAAAATATAAGCACAGTAACAATAAACTAAAATTCAGGGACAACGCATCTTTGCACATCTATCAAAAACTGCTTACTAAGCAATATATAAACATTAAAGTCCTCGTAACTATTAGCCTACGACACTAGCCACTTGCGAATCGATAACCGCTCATTTTGTCGGTCGATCCCATGTCGTTTCCAAGGTGATAGTGTTACCATAATAAACCTGCTTTGAGGTCTCATCCCAATATGCCTGGAATGCAAGTAAAAATTTCAATGAGAAAGATCAGAACAATGCACATGATACATATCACTAAAATTAAAATATCAGAAGTCACTAGCCAATACCATGGCTCAAATTGCCTATTGAGACAAAAGATATCGATCCTTTTAGTTTCAAAAGATTGCCATGCATACATAAGTAAAACAAATATACAAGGAGAAAAAGGAGACAAACGCAAGTTAGATCCGTTAAAGCAGAAGAAATATAATACGTGTATTCAGAAATGCTTGATCCAGTCTCCTCATATGATATTTCACCCTCAAAGTGCATGCTTACAAGGTGCAAGTGTTAGGGACTTGGGTATTATGGGGTGCCCAAAGTCGCACATTGGATGGGATGGAGAGTGGTTCTTCCCCCTTAATAGCTAGCTTTTAGGGTGTAGTTTCCCACACTTTCCTTAGGTACTTAACACAGCCAACAGAAGATAGCAGATAGGAGATGAGACGCTAAGTACACACCTGCCAATTAGATGGTAGACCCTTGGAGAGTTCAGTCATATCAGGCTGCTGTTGGCGGGGCTCAACTGCGTCGTGCGGCGCCTCAAGAGATTCACGTGCTTTTTGTGCCCTTTTGCGCTTGACCCGCTCCCGCCTACATTGCAGAATTGCATTATTGTATGTTTAGAAAGTTGCACAAGTCATGGATAAGAAATTGGAGGGTTTTGGAGTTACATACCAATCACCACCAAGAGGTTGAAAGTTAGCATTATCTTTGGCCTCTCCACTAGCAATTTGCTTTGCATGCCACTCCTAAAACCAAAGGAATTAGAGGAACAAAAGATTGAATGATGCAAATCTCATAAAAGGATAAGTTCCATGTGCAAACCTCTATTTCCCTTTGGCGCTTCCTTTCGAACACCTCATACACACTTTCAGGCTCTTCCTCTTCTTCAAGCAACTCCTCTTTAGCCGCCTTCCACTAATATTTACAATGTACATATAAATAATACAGAAAATTCAATGCAATATAAATTGAAATGAGTTTAAAATAGAACTGGAAAACCGATGGCATTTAAGCACCACACGCAACACACACACAGTAGCAAAAGTAGCTCTACCTTGTTCACCAAACTTGAAACCTTTTTATTAGACTTTAAGGAAGATCCAACTGCAACTGCCCGCTTTTTACGCACTACTGAAGAAAAGATTGAGTCTGGTAAAGAAATAGGAATCATGCAATGCAGGACAGCTTAATATATTGTAGCCTCACATAGTCATGAAATTTTTTTAACAATGACAATTACAAAATCAGGTGTATTAACAAATAAAACGAGTAGGATTTAAGATCACATACTGACATGAGATGTATAGTCATATAGACTCATTCAAAATTCCATAATAAATGGATGCCATAACACAGTGAAAGGAATGCTAGGGAACATAGCATTATACTAAAATATACCCATCACAAGGAGGGCTGGAGGGGGGATGAAGATTCACCCAACATTGCTAAGAAATTGTAACTGGTTGTGATTACCTCTGATAAGCATAATAGCATACGACCATATAGGCTTAGGATTATATCTATATGAACATGACCCTCGATTGCATTAAGGGTAATGAATCAGGCCAGCTCAATCTTAACAACAAAATTTAAAGCAGAATAATCAAGTAGTAAAATGGCAGCATTTGTTCAGAATCTTTACCTTTGGTTTGGGTTTTAGCAACTGCCGATGAGGCAGCACTTACTGCAGCAGCTTCAGCAATAGTTGATGGCAATGAAGCACTCTCATCAACCGAAACAGTTGCAGGTGCTGCCATGCTAGATGAGGTCGATGGAACATCACCAGATGCCCTGTCTACCCCACCAACACAAGAATCACTAGAATTGTTAACAGGTATGTTAGTTGATCCAGCTCCTGGAAAATTCAGAAAACCAGAGTCAACAAAAAAAAAAGGTTGTAACTTGTACAAGTAGATTCATGTTACAAATAGAAACATACCCTCTTGAAGCTCATAATAAGAAACTGGGTCAGATGGATTGACCACAACTTGAGGATTTTCACTATACAAGTTTGGAACTGCACTATAGTAGAGCTGTCCAGGTGGCATAGCAATTTGTCCATATATATTACTTGTTGGGACTTCAGGAGCTGTCTGTCCATAATACTCGGAGCCAGCAACAGGTGTGTAAGAAAGTGACTGCCCTGTCTGTCCATAAGATAAACTATATTGTGTGTAAGAAAGAGGCTGCCCTGTCTCGGCGTAAGATGGGAGAGCATGATATGGAGGTGGTTGTGGATCACCAGGTGGAGGAGGGGGTGCCTGTTCATCATCAGGTGGCAGCGGAGGAGGAGGGGCCTGCTCATTATCAGGCGGTGGTGGAGGGATCCACTCATCGTCTGGAGGTGGGGGGACAACAAACTGATGTTCTGGCAACAAAGAATGGCTGTCGCCTAGTGGATTCAACTGAACCTCATGCTCTGTTTGTCCAAGATCCTTTGCAACTGATGCATCTGCATCAGTTACATTGCCTGAGGAATTCATATCTTCAACTTCCATGTCCACATCCATGTCATCATCATCTTCAAAATTATACCCATGTCCAAGAGTTGATTGCTCAGGATTTGTATTTGTTTGAACTTCTGTATGAACATCTATACCAGTTTCCAAATGATTATCAGAAACATTAGATGAAGAAAAATGCTGAGAATTTGTAGGAATTTCATCATAGGTATCTTTCAAAACTACAGGTGAAGCATCAGCCTGAGGTCCATTCGAAACTTCAGAAGTAAGAGTGCTGTCTTTGTTGTTATTGTTATATAATTCAGAATCATGTCCCAAGCCATTCTGCTGCTCACCCACTGCTTCAGAGTCAGGGACATCTTTATCCTCAGCTTCAACTTCTGCTGATTCCGCAGTTTGGAAATTGTTTATCACACTTTCAAGTAGTTTTATCTGATTGTCAGAATGCACCCAGAATGGAAGCAAAGATGCTCCATATGAAGCAAGGGACCTAATATCAGAAAGTCTAATCTCAATCTCTAACATATACTTTGACAAGGTATCCTGATCTTGCAAATTGCCCTTTGACCTGTAAAATATGTCGACAGTAATTAAATTTGGGAAGAAACAATGATTAAAGATTACAAAAACTTAACCAAACAACTAAAACAAAAAAAATGCTGCAGAAAAGCTAAAGCTATATACTTACTCTTTTAGTGACTTCATCCTCCCTAATAAAATCTCACACTGTTTTTCAAGATGAGAAGGCAAATCAATTTGTGACTGCTGCTCTTCAGCACTGTAATTTGGAACATATGAAGGATCACCTCCATAAGGAAAACTCATACTACCATTATTCCCAATCAATTCCCTTCCATGAGTTACATTTGTATGTTCACCACTACATCCATTCATTTGGGATCCATGCCCATACAACTCATTATGAGAAGTCACTATGGTTTCTGCTGAACTATCAAGTGTGAAAGTAGCTGAAGTGTCCTGCATCACAGAAGAGGGAAAACTGGAATTATCGATACCAACAGCACCGCCGACTGTTTTATCATCAACAGAAGGAAGCATTGAATCGCTCGATAACTGAGCTGCTTGCGCCAAAACCTGGGGCACTTCCCATGAAGTTTCCCCAGTTTCAACATTCCAATAATAATAGCGTTGGCTTTCCTCATGCATCACCATCTTCCATCCAAAATTAATATCAGTACCAAGTTGTTCATCAAAGCTTCTTGAAGCGGACATTTGGTCATTGGAAACCATTTCCTTTGGAAAATTACCAGCAGCACCATTACTTGCATTTTCTTTGCTGCCTTCAGGATCAATTGAACTAGAATTTTCCATTCTAATCTGCTGTCCATCATTCTGAGATACATGATCAACAGAGACACTGATGTTGTCTTTGGATCTTTCCTCAATAGAATCCTTAGCCTGATAAATATAAAGAACCTCTGTATAAGTAGTAACCAAAATACATAGCATATTTACTATATATTATGTACCCTACAAATATATTCCGGACTATGTTCTCTAAGTCCGAGAGGAGTTACTATACATCAACTTCTGGAAGTAAGAAGCCACCCATCAAAAAGTCATTACCATATAAATTATTATATTACATCATAAAATAAGGGCTTCAAAGCAAAGGACCGTAGAAAATTAAAGGCCGATAGCAAAATAATTTCACAACTATGCTATAATTAACGATAGGAGTATAAATGGTTAGAGCGAATGAACTCTGATTACATCCTGCTTTATTCCAAATCTATACATATACAATCAAAGCGCAGATAGAAAAGATGGGTTGAAAAGAAGGGTTGTGTTACACCATGATTACCAACATAAACTTCATGAGTCTAAATCACATGGATAAAAAACACGATAGTGATGTCACTGGAGACTTTTCGATTCATTTAGCTAACCCAACCTAATAGGCCATGGTATTAGCAAAATCAACATTTTGGATGAGAGTAGTCAATAGGTAGCAGATTACCTCCTCATTAGACACTGGACTCTGCACCTTAGCATCACCAGGCACTTTACTTGATCCATCATCCATTTCATCATCACTATATTGCCCAAGCAGCAGCAATGGATTCTGTGGTTGACCTGAGACAAAACGCCAGCTTATCAGATACTACAAACACTGGATTATCAATAGTATAGCGATGATAATGAAGACAAGAAAATTTGAAAAAATATGCCAGAAATTTTCAAAAACTATAAAGGCAGTGCTGCAAATGACAATAAATACAAAAATATTCTTCAAGAAGAAAATAAATTAACAAGCAATTATCTTGTACATCTGATTCACCTGTTAGATATGGGAAAATATCAGTCAGTCACTAAGCAAGCAAAGCCAGAAACATTCGAACCGATAAAACTTTTTACCGTCTGAACCTCGAAAATTCCTTGATGCTGACAAAAGGGGGGAACAATTGGGAGTCATTCATATTTCAATGTGGCAGCACCGACCGCATCTGAAATGAATGTTCCCAAGATCACAGCAGCCCTACAGTCTGAGAACAGTTTCTTGGGGCAAACAACATAATATGTCTTGTATAAATAGATCCATATTTCCACCAATTTAATGTTGAGCACTCATGTCGTCTAAATATAGTCCTTTTTGAAGAAAACTGACAGAACCCACCTGAAGAAGAGGGTGAATTGGGTAACCCATCACGATGTTGTGAATCAGTATCCCCTCCAGCATCACCTTGTACATTGGAGCCACCCAACTCTCCTGGAATAGTAACTATTCAGAACACGGTACATAAGAGAAATGCATAAAAATCACTCCGTAATTTGATTCCTTAAGTATTCCCTACCAACCTTAATTTCTTTAAGGTGAAATGGCTGACATAAAAATACAAATAATATACGAGATACATTATATTCATTGTTCAAAATAATAATAATAATAATAATAATAATAATAATAATAATAATAATCTCAAATGTAATGCTTCAAATTGCAAAATATATCTTATGTACACCAGAAGTCGTTTTGATAATCAAGTGTACTGTGCCAAATCATACAGAGACATACATTAACCCTACAACAATGTTCTACAACAAGTATCTAGCAAACCCTAGAATGTAGAAATCACAAATGACATAGGATGAAATACGAGTCATAATAATAATATGCAAATCATTTGATTTGATAAAACAAGTGCACTAAACTTCATCTACAATTTTAAACTTCACACCAAGTTATATCTTATCATAGCATACAAAAAGATATATAAACGAAGCTCATTAACTTCAATTTGAACAAAAATAGCTGTTGATCATTAAACCTCGTATACAATACAATTACAATAATCCATCAAATAACATATATATGTGCGAATTAAAAAATAATATTTTTATAAAATTCAGCAAGAAGAAGATTCATATTTGCAAACATCAGCAGAAACAAAAATCAAGTATAGTCCGTTTGCCAGGTATATGGGAATTGAACAAAACTAGGATTTCTAAAATCGAAGAAATCGGAACAAATAAACTGAAAAGAAATTTAAGCGTGAAGGAGCGAGCGATGGTG
>NC_029772.3:4019774-4020091 GCF_000817695.3 Arachis duranensis
CTCTTCCCCATTCGTAGGTTTCGTATTCGAATTCCTTATTGTGCTTCTGTTTCTGTAGTGTGCGCAATTTGGTACTCCCAAAGAAGGGAGCTTCGGATTTTCGGGTTAGGGTTTGTGGCCTTTGAGACTTCGAATCGAATCTTTCAGAATGTAAGGAAAAGTAAAATTAAACAGAGTCGATGGGATAAATAAAATAAAATAAAAATAAGATCAAGGTAACAAGCTCTTCAAAATTGGCTGAAATGTTTAGATTTAATTTAGAATTTAATTTGATTTATTTATCCGCGTAAAACACACTCCATTGTTAGGACAAGGGA
>NC_029772.3:4020138-4060987 GCF_000817695.3 Arachis duranensis
AATTAAAATAAAAAATAATTATTTTTATTAATATACTTTTACATAATTATTTATTAAATTATGTATTATTATATTTTTATTAATATAATTGGTACACTCTTTGTATTGTTAGCATTAAAATTAAATTCTATTTTATTTTCATAAAATTCTTTAGAATAGACCTACAAATTAAATGCAGGAATATCAACTCAGGGCTTCTTGCTAATTGTCAGAAAAATCATTTTCTTATTAAGTAATGATTTTGAGTCATAATTCATTTTATTATTAAACTTCTAATAGTTAAATGAATAAAAATTTAAATATATAAACATGTTGTTTTTTGAAAATATAAAAGAATAAAAAATATTTTTTTATTTATTGTTGAGTTTAAAAAAAATAATATATTTTTTTGTAAAAAAAATAATATATTTTTTTGTAAAAAAAATAATACATTTATTTGATAATAATATATATTAAGAATTTGGGATAAAAGATCAATAGTGTGTATAATTTATTTGGTTATTGTGTAGAAAAATAATTAGTTCGAAATTTGTTTGACAACACACTCTTCATTTTTCTAACCCATAACCAATTTTCTAACTCATAACCACTGTATCCAAATATTCTCTTTTCTTTTCTGAACCAAAACCCTACTCACGAGTTAAGTTTTAAAGTAATTCTTTAAATTGTACTCAAGTTTTAAAATGGTCCTTCAAATTAATAGTTACTCAAATTTGTTTGAAAAGTTATATTCTAAGACTCATAATAATTCTTAAGGCATTTTTCGTAATCAGAAACTTGAAATGGACTGCCATGCTAGCACTGTAATTCCTTTTGTTTTTAGTCCCTTTACTTTTTAAAATTTTAAACTCCAAATTATCATCCCTAACTTCTCTTTCTCACTCTCTGTCATGGCAATCATCACTGCTTCAACTGCTGATTATAACGAGAATTGATACATGAATATGTACAAAAAACTTGAAAAATTAAAATTGTGTAAAATTTTTTCTCTAATAAGTTCTCATTTATCACAAGTCAATGGCTTTCCACCAAACTCGTCCAAGTCCAAGCCATATAAATAATATTGATGAGAAAATTATATACATCAAGCAGTGGCAGCTACTCTACTATAGAGATAAATTCAGGATAGAGGAGAGGATGTTACCATAGACCTTTCTTTGTAGTTCGAGAAGTAGCGCATCAGGAACGCTTACATTGCCTTGCAAGCATGGAAGCAAAATTGTTTCCTATTCTCTCAATTTCACAGCAAACTGAGTAGAATCTGATATGTGCAGCTACATTAGGGTCTACTGTGCACCAACAGTTGAAGTTTATTCCATCAAAGCGATCTAACTTGACAAACTATTGATTCATGGTCTTAACGTGATGTTTTGATCTTGTGCCATCTTCAATAAATATCTCTCTAAAATTATTGGATATATGAAGATGGGAAGATAATAAAAACTTTAACTGTGTTTTGGTTTCAAGGCACGATTAGATTGCTTTCTTTAAAGAGATATTTGTTTCCACATTTAGTTGCTGTAGGGTTGATGACAACACTCTCCCAAATACAATGAAACCTAGGAATTTTTTAATTAGAAATAGTAAGAAATTCTTGGAAAAAAAATCTCTTAATAGTTAAGTAAAATATACACTTAGTACTTATGTGTTTAAAACAGTGAATAAGGACTTATTTATACATATTGCATATAGCAATTATAATTTGTTACGTACGCAAATGGTTGTGTCTTTACTATTGTCAATAAATACAATGTTTTGAATATACACAAATGTGGAGTTCAAAAGAGAAAGTGCATACAAGCTAAGAAAACTCAAGGGCAATAATTGAAGACTATAGATGAATAAAGTGGGAGAAGCGAGTATATTGACTTCTTATGAAGTACAGGTGATGGAAGAACACAACAAAAACGTATTACATTTGAGGAATGATTTGGTTCTTTGTGTATATGATTCGGTTCTATGTGTATTGTGTACTTGTTTATTAGTTTTACGTTTATGGTTTAATCTGTTCTTTGTGGTTGATTTTGGTCTTTGATGGTAATGCCGAAGGGGATTAAATTTAATCACTTGATATTAGAACTCTGTATTCTCTAAAAGGGTCAAATTTTTCACTACTAATCTAAAACAAAAATAGTTTTAAACATGACCAAACATCTTATCAACTCGAGTAAACAAGCAAGGAATTGGCAATTCAGAATGAAATTTTTTTGAGAAAGTCTCAGGATCGAGTTGAAGTACTTCTAAAGTATATTGATTCCATGGGAAAAGAATCGATCTAATCTGACCAAGAGGATGATAGAGCTCTTGGAAACCAAGGATGAGGGATCTGATGTAGACCATTCTATTTAAAACCTGTTTCTACTGTGTGTGTTATGATCTTTTGATACACTTTTTTTTGTCTGGATGATTATAATCTGACTAGTAAAGCTTAAACTTTAAACTGCTCAGTTTATATGGCTAACAAAATATTTTGTGAAAACTATTTTTTTTTTACTTTCTTGATGACAAAAGAAAAATAAAAATGAAACATGAATTGAATGAATGTTGAATGAATATTATTGATAAATTAGGTTATTTGGTTGGTTGGTACTGATATATGAATTTAAGGATTGATAGCTTATTGAGTTCTAATCGAATACATTATTAGGCTGAATAAATATTTGATGAATCAATTGTATAGGTGGACCAAGCTGTTTTGTGAATTTGTAAATGGTAGGTTAATTTGTGATGTTTAGCATTGTCATTGATTATAGTTTATGCATATACATTGTTGTTTCAATGTTGATTACAGGTTGAAAAAAAGCACACATGAAAGGAGAGCTAACCGAATGAAAGAAATGGGAAGACCAATAAAAATTGGATCATTAAAGGAAAGTATCGTTAACTCTTCTCATATCTTTTAATTACAATTTATTTTCATTTATAATGTTTATCATAAAAAAAAATTGTTGAATTTAAAAAAAAAAACAATACATTTATTTTATGATGACAAACACTAGTGATTTGGGCTTTTAGCCCAATAATATATGTAATTTGTTAGGTTATTGTGCAGAAAAATAAATAACCCAAAATTTCCTTGACAACACACTCTTCTCTTTTCTAGCCTATAACCACTGTACCCAAACACTCTCTTTTCTCTTCTTACCCAAAACTCATGTGATTATCCACGAATGAAGGATGAAAAGATGTTTCACAAGTCAAATGGTAAGATCAGAGGGTTTCAAGCAAAGTGAAAAAGGTGCATCACCAAACTTATGCACTAAAAGGAAAAAAGAGGAAAAATTCAAAAGTTAAAACTAAAAGATAAAATTAAATCCGATTTGATGCAGAAGAAAATCAAAGAAGATGAGTTATCATCTTTGTGTAACCATTTTAATTTGTTGAAGCTATCATCTTTCTGCTATACATTTTTAGGTAAGAAGAAGAAAATGGAAGTTATTTTTTTTCTGCTGTAAATTAAATGTTACAATTAAAATTTGAAGCTAAAGAATATATCAGTGGTTGATATCTTTGAAGTCAAAAAAGAAGAAAGAAAAACTGCAAGCTAACTCCACCAGTCATGAAACTCTGCTGTTATTTCATCTCTTCTCAGTGTCTCTATTTTGGTTTTTGAGGAAAAAAAACAAAGTCAAAGGTAAACAACTAGAAATTGAAGCAAAGAGAATGAATCTTCGTATCTTTCAAGTTATACCTTCTTCTCCTTCATAATTTTACATTAAAATTTTTGTTCTTCAGTTTTATCTTTTTTTGTTTTCAATCAATGGAAAAAGACAAATTTGTAAGGTATCAATAAAAACCATTAAGAGAAAATGCAAAGAGAATAATCTTGGAGAAAAAGTCAGAAATTATGTCAATCTTTTTGTAATTGTTTCTGTTTTGTATTCATGAGTTTGAGAGGTTTTCCTTGCTAAGTTGGGTAAACACTTAGTGTTGAAGGGGAGTTGATCCTCTTCAATGAGAAAAAAATTGGATGGTGTCCAGTGTAGGATCTCACCCTTCATTGTTCTCTCTCTCCTATTTAATTTTGATCTCACTTATAGAATTAAAGGTGAGAGATCACACTTTATTCTCTCAAGTATTAAAAAAAATAGGAAAATGGATCCTCTCAATTTTTTTTTTTACAATTGAGAGAGTAAAGTGTGATCTCTCACCATTAATTTTATAAGTGGGACCAAAAATAAACATGAGAGAGAGAACAATGAAGGGTTAGAGATCACACTTTATATTGTCAATTTTTTTAACAATTGAGAAGATCCATTCCCAAAAAATGGAGAGTATTCATTTTCCTAAGTGAACCTAGTCAAATCAAAATTGGGTAAAAGTTCGACTTGTCCTTGATAAGATTAGGCTGAATCCCTGGAAATTTGTGTTTGTAAATCTTTGAAAAAGATAGTGAAAATTTCACCACAGTTATGGGGAGACTGGATGTAGGCCACACTACACATGGTGGTTGAACCAGGATATATGACTGTGTTACTCTTCTCTACTCTTTCTGATTTGCTCGTTATGAAACAAAATAAAATTGTCTCCTGCTTATGGCTTGTTTGGGTGAGTTTTTAAGAAAAGATCTTTTTTCGAGTTATCTTTTTTTAAAAGATCTTATGTAAAAATAAAAGTGATTTTATATGAGATTGACATAAACAATACAAAAAGATTGACATAATTACAGCTTCTCAAAAAAAGATTTTTTTTTATTTTTCTAGTGCTTTTATTTTTACTATTAGAAATTTGCCAAATATACTAAAAAATAAAAAAAATTTATCAAGATAATGACACCCAAACAAACACTTAATCAACTGTATAAAAATCACATCAACACAGAATGTTAATTTTTCTTCTTTGTTCTATTTTTGATTCTCTCGATGAGAGATAAGATGAATTTGTCTCCTATATAATCATTATTGCAACTCCGCAGCATCAATGTATTAAATTATGGTTTAAAGTTTAAAAGTGTATAAATTTAAAAGAGACCACAGGTTCAATCCTCTTCTCTAGGCTATTGAGAATCATCATTTATAGATTAAAAAAATAAGTTAACACTTCTAATTATTTTTCTTTTTCATTTTTACAGTGATTTTTTTTTCATTTTTTTTGTCTTTTTGCATAGTGGATAAAAACAAGTTGTAGTAACGGATTAAACTTCTCACAAGATGCGAGAAATATGTTTTTCATATTAAATTGACAGTTTTTTTTTTGTCTGCAAAATGATAAGATAATATTTTAACAAAATTTAGTTGTTACCCGGTGGAAAAAAGGTTAAAAATTTAGATCGAGTCTATATATACCAATAGTGGCTCTTCATTTTTTCATTGCAAGTTTTTCTTCTTCTTTAAGCGTAAACCCTCTTATTCATCTCTCTAAGAACCTTATAATGTCACCCTATACTTTATTAATTTAGCTCCTCACCTAGAGAGATTGAAGAAGAGAGTTTACATTTCACATAACTAACTACCTTTTATTCAATTTATCTAATTATGCGATGCCACATCACTAAAAATAACATTTTTTATATTGACCGCATAAATAATTATTCAAAAAAACGGATGTGATTGCACGATTGTATAAAACGTTTTACACTGTTAGTGTATCAAAATTAAACTCATCATATACACATAAAAGTGTAAAAGTCCAACCACTTTTTTTATTCATTGCGGTGTCACAAAATAGACTATGCCAAAACATACACACTCATTTAAAGTCACAAGTATGTTATATAGACAAGGACTGGTATTTAGTGGGTTAATATAATTTACAATAAATATAACCAATATGCAATAATTGTTTTTGATCTATTGACAAAATCAAACTTATGTCAATCTTAAAGCTATATGATTAATTCAAGCAATTGTTTACTAATCAAAAAGCAGACGACTTAACCATGAATACAGGAGACGACATGGAATGAGAAGAAAATAGGAGTAATAATGAAGACGAATTCTGAATTCTCAACCAACTATGAAATTTTGGAGGGAAACAATGAAGGTAAAGGACGAGGCAGGCAACACAAAAGTTCAATTTGCAGTATCGAGAAATATTTGTTAATTATATTGCATGCTTAGCTTGTAATTGGATTCAAAGTGCTGCCTTCACATTCGGTTTGAGTTGGGTTTCAACCAAGAATTAGAGTGGCTTTTTACAGTAGCCCTTGGAAAAAAACCACCAACCCTTATTGGTAGCAGTGAGAAACTAAATCAAAAAATGTACTAGAAATTTTTGCAAGTAAGTTGACGTGTTAATTTGCACATGAAGACGACTCCAATCCATAAAAAATCTCCACCCAACTTTTATCTACAATCCAAGCATACCATCTAAAAAGCCAAACTTCTACCCCGTTCCTATTTGCATGCTAGCAATTGGGAAATTTTTACTGGCGCTGAAAACATAACCACTAGAGACCTTACCATTGTGAAGTTTTAAGGAGAGTTTAATTTGTAATAATAATACAAAATTTTGGTAGCATACATCATATCATCATAATGAAGCATATAATTGAAGCTCAATACACCAGCTAACCAATATAACCTACAGTCACTATGAGGAAGGAAATCCCAAGAAATTCAGTACCAAAACCTTCAAGCAAAGCATGCATTGGTCTGATTCTAATCCTCACCTCCTCCTACTACTCTTGTATGCGTCACCTTCACTTTCCTTATCCTTTAAGAATCCAAGAAAAGCAAGAAACCCGAAAAAGAAAAATCCACCAGACCAGTTGCCTCCACCACCACCACCTCCACCGCCGCCATCATCATCGTCGCCAGGTGGAAATCCAGTTCCTCCATCATCAAGTTGTGGTGACTTCTCCTTCGCTGAAATTGAGTTAAATCAGAAGCCATTTAGAATAAGTTTTTGATGTAGTATAGTAATGCATTTAGTTGCAATTTTTTTTTAATGAGCAACTCCAATGAAGAAGTTAAATTTATTCAGCAGTGAGAATTTTTTTTTAATCATAGTTAATTATTCAAACATTTGATTCAGCATCTCGTAGCCTTTTCTTGTAAAATGCTTTTCAGGTCAATGATTACTGGTAAAGAAATATATACAGAAAACAGAGTGCAAATGGAACAGCTAATATATGCTAATAGCAATGCAAAATAGCAAATAAAAGGACACAAACTAAGTTTTAGCAAATCTATGTTTGGAATAAACAGTACCAGGAACGTGAGTCATTGTTGGAGCTTGGCGTGTAACAGTTTGAGTTTGCTCTGCACCACATCTTGCATTCTGCATATATAGGAGGATATTAAGGAAATCAGTGGAAATATATTTTTCTTCCCATTATGACATCAAGTGTGCATTCAAATTGGATGCCTCAGCACAATGCATAGAAGTTAATAACCATATTTAAACCCCAAGTGATTTGTGCATTTCTCTTTTTGTAGAAGTCCACCAAATTAGGTATGTCATTGCAATGAGCAAACAATAGTATTCTAAGTGTCCTGTCGGTGAGTGACACACTATCAATAATGAACATGGATCCATTTATCTATGATGTTTAACACTAGCCACACTTCCTCAAACCAGAAAGCTTACAAACCAAAAGCAACAAACAAGATATGAATTTTCAGCCATTCATTTCATTTTAACCATTTGTCAGAGATGACTATTAAAACACAATCCTTATCTAATAAAGCTGTCTCCCAAATGTAATGCAATTATATGCATTATAGGTGAGTAGAAAACAAATATAATTTACATGGTGGTTATACTCCAATTTCAAACTCATAAACGAGTGGAATATTGGAATTAGAAAATATCATGATTTCCAGGTAAAGAGGGAGCACCAAGAAGATAAACAATTGAGCTTTTTCTTGAGCTTTTTCTCACTATGCAGGGATGGCTAAAGCTCCAATGATGATAAATCAAAATAATTTAAAAAATAAATAAAAAGGAAGAGGACATAGAGAGAGTAAACAACATACCAAAGCTGCAGCACATATAAAAGTTGCAGTCCGAGCAGAACATGCTCTCGTACCAAATGGAAACTGTGTATAAGTAGGCTTCAATGATCTTGAACTATAAGTCGTCCGTGGTCGTCCTGGAAAGTTATCTGAAGAAACAATATTCCTCTTGTTGTGCTGACCACCTGTTCTCACTGTTAAACAATATAATAAACAAAATCACCATTTTATTATCATCACAATAGTTAAAATTCTGAATTATACATTTGATAAATTCTGTTAATAATACAAAACTTATTTTGTCAGCCAGCTTAGCAGGAAATTTATTTGCAGTGAACGCTAAAGTGCCATGTTGAGATCGTATGCAGAATTATAAAGGAAAATACAAAGTTGTACAATGCGGAATTGTAATGCGGATAGTAAGATTCTATCAAATTACATGATGTTCATAATATACATGTCGCATAACATAAATAAGCAGATAAGTCACCATTAACACAATTGAACTTTAATTAAGTATGCAAAAGACGTTTTCTACACTCAAATGCTACGTAATAAAAAATAAAGGACAGAATTTTTGCAGAACCAAGTACCCCAGCAACAGTACCCTCCTCCCTAAATTTCTCTCTCTCTCACACACACACAAACAGAGAGACATAGAGAAACAAAAGAAAAAGGACGAAAATAGAAAGCTGTGCTCTCTTCACCAGCGGCAGCAAGCTCTACGTACATTGGACAGTTTAAACTTTGGCCTCAAAATGAACCAATTAGTAAAGCAATCAACAAATTACATGCATTTATCTGTAGAATTTAATGGTTGACACATTACACGCATGTGGATTCATTAGAAATTTGTGAGACGTAAACACTACATCAAACCTTGGATTAGATGAAAATCAATCATCCATCCATCAAATAAATTATCAAGCACTTCACATCACCACATATGAACACTTTTATTATTAAGTTATTATGCCTTTAACAGCACTTCCTATGACTAATGACTTATACAAGCTTCAATTCTCGATTCATGTGCTACATATTTGGCTCTCATCCTTCAAAGACTACAAGTAAAATAGGAACATCCATCAACAAAGGGATCGCCCAATCCCCATTCCAAGGATATCATGTCTTAGCTATTGAAAACAACAAAATCAGATGGTTCTATTGAGCATCTAAATATGGAGAAAGGCCACTCATTCACAACCAATAATACAGAATTCCTCAAAAAGGAAAGGAAAGGGTACAATTCACGTTTCACTAATTCTTATTGTTCCAAGAATTTCGGTTCATGAAAGCAACTCTAGTTTTTCCAAAATCATATTTCCTAATTCTTACATGAATATACAACTTGTCATCTTAATTCGAATCGCAAGAGGGGAAAAACAGTTAGAAACTATAATTTACCCGGTGGTAATATGGGCAAAGGTGAAGATGAAACTGCACAAGTGCTCAACATTGATATCCAGATAGAAGCCACGAAAAGAGCTGAAAATTAATAATTTCGAATCAGAAATAAATAAATAAAGAAAAAAGAAGAAAACGAAAAGGTAATAATATCATCCACTTGCTAATTAATCGACAATTACGAAGCAATGCAAAATAACAATCAATTAGGCATTCACTTTTCAAATTTCAGTTTCAAGACGAAGAGATATCATGGTGGTAGGAATTAAGACACTATGGAGCTTAGGGTTTTAAGATGAAGGGGAGGAATATAAAAATGGTACCTTGGATAAGCGAAGTTGGAATTTGCAGAGTTGTTGGAAGGAGTTGGGGAAGTTGCGTTGAATGGCGGTGGATGTGGGATTGGATTTGTTGAAACTCTTTCAAGACGGTGAACCAAAAAGCCCAAAGAAATGGAGGAAGGAGGAAGGAGGAAGGAGGAAGAAGAAAGAAGATGATAGAGCACAAGCAACTTGCTTTCAACACACCAACAATTGCATCCACAACTACTTCCGAATTTTTTTTTTAATACGAAATGTGAAATTAGGTAATAACTTTTGATTTTTTTTAATGTATTTAACATATTAAAAAATTTGAATTTTCAATAATTTTAACATATATGATATGTCCTAAATGTACATATTACCTAAACTTTTAATTGATAAAAAAAAGTATTCAACAAAAATTTTAGTATTCAAATTGCATTATTACCAAAAAAAAAATGTACATTTTGATCTCTCTTTATAATATCATAACTATTAAATTTTAGTCGCTTCATCTAAATTTAGGGTTGAAATATAAAAAATCCAAATAAACTTTCAAACAAAAGTATATGTAAGAATAAAAAATAAAGAATTATTATAAAATAAATAAATAAAAAATAAATATAAAATAAAAAAATATAAATAAAAAATCTAATATTAATATTCACTAATATTATTATCTTAATATATCAAAAATAATTCATATATTACTTGATAATTCACTTTTATATATTGGAACGTGTATATATATAGATATTTTATTAGTCTTGTGTGTGTTTTTGGTCTCAGACTATGCCTTCTATTTATATATATGCAAGGTTAATTTTTTCAAGTCTTAGAAAAAATTGCACATGTCCATCATCAAAGGTGTAAACTACCAAAATGGTTTTAATTAGAGGAATATTTAATAGTCATCTATATTACTATACTCTTTTTTGAATGTTCATTACAAATATGCATTATTAAAATCTTACTAATCTTACTAAAATAAATTTAATAGAAAAAAAATTTAGTGAAAGAAAAAGAGTACAATCTCATTTGGTCCCTATAGTTTCGCGAAATTTTCAATTAGGTCCCTATACTTTTTTTCTTTTTAATTGGGTCCCTATACGTTATTTTTTTTCAATTTAGTCCCTATTAACGTTAAACGTCAAAAAAATATTAGTGAATTGTGAAATTACTTTTATACCCTTAGAGACCTAATTGAAAAGAAAAAAAATATAGGAACTAAATTGAAATCAGATAAGATATAAAAAGAGTTGTGTAAAGTGCTGTATGAACAGAATAGCATAGGAAAAACCATTAGAACTCTGCCTCAAGATCTAATGAAAATGGCATCATAAAAGCATTGTTTGGAGTGGTCATCAATCATCATTCTTTCCAGGTAAGTGGCAAACATAAAACTGTTGTGGAGATGTATTGTAATTTAGTGTAGTGCACAAAGATAATAAAATCGTCTTCAATTTCTTTCCATGCCATGATATGAACCAAATATATATATATATATAAAAGATACCACAGTTAAATTATAAATAGCATCCCTGGCCAGAAAAAAGAAAAGCCTTTGCCGTTGAAGTTTACTTGTTAGTCTAGAATTCGGGCAATTTACGTTATTAAATTGTTTCACCCTCAATATTACGCAAATGCATTGTTTTCAAATTCAATACGCAAATACATTGATTCACATATTTATATAAACCGCTACTGGCAGTACCGGTTTATAAATGTGTATAAACTGCACAACCAGCTATGGTTTACGTGTTAAAAGGGTAATACATAAACCGCTACAAGTAACAGCCGTTTACGTGTGTGCATGTGTGAGTGTAAACCGCTATAGGCTATAGCGGTTTACGTGTAGTGTGCTGCCTATATAAACCGTGTAATTTATGTCACCTACACCACTTAGAATACTAGTTTCATCTCATTCATGTGCACCTATACCATAAATATTAACACAAGTTATCTGTGAGCTCTGCAGTGCTGCTTTGAATTTGGACAGGCTGGACTCTTAGAGCATTTCAGTCTTTAAAAAAAGCAGTATCTTAGATTCCAAGAGAATAGTAAACTTCACAAAAGAGCCAAATAAAGAACAATATAAACATGGGTCTCACCCTTTGCATCTCTGTTTTTGATACTAATGATTCTGATACATTTTTCAGGCTGTCATTCAAAACTTCAATTATGGCAGTAGTTATCGCCTCAACTTGAAGCAGAAAACCATTACCAATGACCAAACTACTCATAACATCTTAACATATTGAATTGCTCTTAAAATTGCAAATTTGCAACTAGTTAGAAAACAAAATAAGTGCCATGAAAAGAGAGAAAAATAAAAATTGGTAAGAAGGTTAACAAAATTACAAGGGCTAATGTATCAACTACAAATAATACAAATATGTTTATTTAAATTAAAAAATTAAAATAAGAAGAATATATTTATTTAAAAATGTTAATTTAAAAATAATATAAATGTACTCTTAAATTAAATGTACTCCTATAAATAAATTGAATTAAAAATAATATATAAAAATTTAACTAACTCATATTTGATCATTTTATATTAAAATTAATTTTAATAAAATAAATATTGTTTGGATAACAGCACACTACACGTAAACCGCTATAGTCTATAGCAGTTTACACTCACACACGCACACATGTAAACCGCTGCTGCCAGCAACGGTTTACTCTCACACACGCACACACATAAATCGCTGTTACTTGTAGCGGTTTATGTATTACCTTTTTAATACGTAAACCACGGTTGGTTAGAGCGGTTTATGCACACCTGTAAACCGCTACTGCCAGTAGCGGTTTATATAGATATGTGAATCAATGTATTTGCGTATTGAATTTGAAAACAATGCATTTGTGTAATATTGAGGGTGAAACAATTTAATAACGTAAATTGCCCCTAGAATTTTATATCTATTCGGTTGTTTGAGCATGTTATGCCTTTCCAATATTGTCCACACAGATCATCACCACTCACTTGCCAACCTAGCTGTGAAGGTGAGATCATAGATTGAAATAAAATTCTTATAGCGGCCGCTGCATCAAACATCAGAAAAGAGATAATTTAGCAAACCCAAGACATGCATTCATCATCATTGAGTTTACATATCTAAAGATATGGGATAACACTCTAGACAAAGTGAACCATTAAGCAGTAACCTTCAATATTTTACATCTATACATAAGTATACAATCTCGGTGCTTAGTCTTAAATCTAAATTTAGAAAATTATGGATAGTAAAAAAAAAGAAGACAAAAGGCAGCCCCTTTCTCCAGTGACTTAAGGAAAGAAACAATGGAAAGAAAACCTACAGATGATACCACACATTTCATAAACAATCAACTCCCATGGTAACAATCAAAAACTAAAATATACTACTTAATCATTTCATGAACATTCAACTCCGATGATTAAAAATTTGATCTTCAAACTCTTGAGCCAAATTTTGTAATAAACAGAAATTAAAATTGGTGTCTTGTGCTCAGCAAACTAGAGTAAAGGAGTGATATGGTCTTGTGCAATTATACAGAAGACAGGCTCAAGTAACTTGCAAAAATCATAGTTACTAAGTACTGCAAAGGAACATCCTATTTTTGGATCAGACAGGACAAAGTCCTGACAAAGATGAGTATACTAACATGAGAAATTGCTATAGTCCAATAAATTAAATATAATCTCTTAGAAAGTTAATTTTAAGAGTATTCTGTCATACTCAAATCATAACTCATCCAAAAAAGCAAAGCAATGATATAATTTTATAGCAAATCACAAGAATATAATAATTACAAGGAGTGTTTTCCTCTTTTTTTTTTATGGAAATTGAACAACAAAATAGAGCACATACATGCTGAGAATAAAAAACGAGAAACATTTTGACTACTATACTGAGATTCAAACTAATTTTAATTAAATTTATTCATCTAATCTAAGGCAAGCCTAAGACCATCGATTAGAATGAAATATTTTCAAGAGAACAAAGGCAAAGAGAGAGAAGAACCTACTCGTGAGTCTGCCGAAAGAGAAACTCGCTGGAAGAGAAACCGCTGGAGGAGAAGTCACAGGAGGAGACGTCGCCGAAGGAGACCGTCACTGGAGAAGACGTTGTAGAAGGAGGTCGCTGCTGGAGGAGACGTTGCCGGAGGAGACGTTGCCGGAGGAGACCATGAAAGATACCTTCCTGGACTTCTCCGGCATTGAAATGTGCTGGAAGAAGATGAACCCTAAAACCCTATTACTGTGAAACAGAAACAGAAAAAAGAAGAAGAAGAAAGAGGAGAGAGTAGTGGTGTGGTGAGGGAAGAACCGCAGAGAGAGGTTGCAGAAGGAAGCGAAGGGAGGGAGAGTGTGTCAGAGCGAGACCGTTGAGGAGGTGGAGCTCACGCGCCACTATTGTTCGGGTTTATATATAAATTGCAAACAGAGAGAGCTATATGCGAGTGTTGAAGTGAGAAGGGTTGTTTTGGAATTTTAAAAATATAAGAGTGTTTTGTTATTCTAAAAGAGAGAATATTCGTTTTTTAAGAGAATATTCTGTTACTTTAGACGTTTTTGTCACGGTAGGGATTTAATTGAAAAAAAAACGTATGGGGATCCAATTAAAAGGAAAAAAAGTATAGAGACCTAATTGAAAATTTTGCGAAACTATAAGGACCAACAGAGTAATTAAACCTAAAAAATATTTGTGAATCGCTAGTATTTTAGCATAATTAGAGGATGTTGCTGCTATCCTCTGTTTCATGGACCTTCATGATATAGCTGTCACCATATGTGAATACGTATCTTATTTGAGACTTTCTTTTGTGTGGATCAGACAAAAACAGTCCCATATTAATTGTTCCATAAAAATATCGAAAGATTTGTTTAATTTCATTACAATGTCTTCTAGTTGGAGAATAATACATTGCTAGTAAATTCACGACAAATGATATGTCAGGTCGTGTATTAACAAACCCTAATAATAAATTTTTTTCATCAATGATTAAATGATCAATATTTCATTCAAGATCCTCAAAGAAATTAGATACTTCATAATGAGTAGTGTAATTTTCAGCAACATTTTTTGAAACAAAATTTGTCTCCTTTTTTCTGTTATCTTTTTTTTTAAGGATACTTGATAAAGATCAACTAAGTGCCTTGGAGTACGACAGGTACGAGACCAATGGTTTTTCCACCACAACAGAAATATTTATCCTCTATTGATTTATTTTGTCCATTGTTTCTTTCTTTATCCCATTTTTTGTGAGATTCTTTTTTGTCAAAATAATTTTTTTTTCTTCTATAATTTATCTTGTTACCAAAATTTTGCCATTTATCTTTTTTGGGGTTATAATTTGCCGCATTTGCTTCAGAAAATGAGGCGGCACCAATTGGGCGCAGTTCATAATTTTTTAAAAGCAATTCATTGTTACGTTTGGTAATAAGAAGACAATAAATTAGCTCAGAATATTTTTAAATTCTTTTTTTTGATACTGCTACTGCAGGAGCACATTCGAGGCATGGAAGGTCGAGAAATCTTTCTCTAATATGTCATTTGCCAGTTATCTTTTTTCCACATAATTTCATTCGTGAGGTAATTTGGAACATTGTTCAATTGTATTCATTTATTGATTTAAAATCCCGTAGACGCAAATGTGTCCACTCATATCAGACTTGAGAAAGTATCATTGTCTTTTGATGATTATACCTTTTTTTAATGCTCTTCTACAGACCTGCAGAATCTTTTAGGCTATGTTGAGTTTGAAGAAAAAAAATAGAGAGAAAGAAAATAAAAAGGAAAGAAATTGAGTGAATTTTTATTTTTCTTAAATATGTTTGGATGGAAGGAAAATAAAAAGAAAAGAAATATTATAAAAAAGACAAGCTAATTTGTTTCTATCTCTTTTTCTTCTTCTCTAATTTTTCTCCTCAACCAAACAATAAAAAAATAATCATTTTTCTTCTCATTTTCTTTTCTCCCTTTTTTTTCTTTTTATTTTTCCTTCAAACAAACATAGTCTTAGTGAGATATTTATTTTTTAATCATTCATTGTAACAAAGGAAGATCATGACTTTAGTTTTATCCTTTTGGAATGTTTTATTTTTAACCTTAATGGTATCTCTAAAATCTATTGAATCAAAATAAATTTTGCCATTTAATATCTATGATAAATAACTATTTCCAGATATATTAAAAATGATTTTGATTGGAGAAATGTTTAATAGTTATCCATATTACAATAAGAATAATGATTTTTATATTTATGTAAACCATGACATAAAACCTTATTACATAAAAAAATTTATAATTTTTTTATGTTTATATTCTCGTTATAAATATGTTGAAACAAGTATTTTAAGTTAATAATTACTCCAGTATTATTCAGATTTTAAAGGATAAGCTACTTTATATATATATATATAAGTCTAATCATTCACATATTTAACACATGAAATAAATTTTTTACATATTTTATTTTAATACAGAATACTATTTTTTGAATTAAATCCTAAATAATTAATTTATTGTATTGTTTTAATTCTTATGAGAATATAAAATTTAAGAAATATTTGCATAATGTTATATTTAATACATATTCCAAAAGTTTATTTTTATTCTAACTTCTACTATATGTTAAATTAATTAAATATATGATTCTTCCATATATTGAAAATATATGTAAAATGGAATTATGATAATGATAAGAAAGAAAAAGGTGAGACCAAAAAATGGCACAACATTTATATATATTGAAAACGTATGCAAGCCTACCCAATCCTTTTATTTGTTCCTAGCTTCATTAACGCAAGTGCAAGTGCTCGGATTGTGATCCTCGGAGTGGTGATAGAGACAGAAGAGAATCGAGAATTCATGCAAAAAATTGCATCAAAAGGCAAAGAAAAACTCTAAAGATGAGTTGTAGTAGCAAGGGCCAAAGATAGAAAGATTACATCAGATAAAAGGAATAGCCCAGGAAGGAATAAAGAGGCGAATACAGCAAATTCCAAGCAAAGTAATTTGACAAGAAGCTCGCGCGTAAGGACTTGATTCATTTTCCAGGAAATTTAGAGCAGTTTCAGTGCAGAAATGTTTAATGAAGTTTAATGTGAAAACTGAAAAGTAAAACATGCCGTGTACGATGTACACCTAGCACCACTGCTAGTATATCTATAGATCCCCAAAATAGGTCCCAAAACTTAAAATACGCAGGAATCTAATACCAAAATTTACCACGGTAAAGTGATAAAAAGCTTAGCTCAAACATTAATTCAGCAAATTGTACCTAACTTGCATAAATAACTGCCGAACATTCCAAAATAGAAACGTAAAAACATAGTAAAAAAAACAAAAAGGTAATGGAAAAAATAAAAAGATTGTCCAACTTCACTAATTAGCTACTAGAATTAAAAGTGGAGAAAGGTTAAAAGTTTTAGTCAACTTCTTCCATCTTGCTTCCTTCAGCATCAGCATCAGCTTCCTCCAATGGAGGCATGTCAGCATCTACATCACCAGCATCCTCATCAATGCTCAGACCAAGCTTCAACATTCTGTGGATCCTGTTACCGAAGGTGTTGGGATCATCAAGGCTGAACCCAGATGTGAGGAGTGCAGTTTCAAAGAGCAAGAGAACAAGATCCTTGACAGATTTGTCGTTCTTGTCTGCATCTGCGCGCTTCCTCAGCTCTTCCATGATGGGGTTCTCTGGGTTAATTTCCATTGTCTTCTTGCTTGACATGTACCCTGCCATACTGTTGTCCCTCAAGGCCTGAGCCTTCATGATCCTTTCCATGTTAGCAGTCCAGCCATATTCACCGGTCACAAGACAGCAAGGTGAGTCGACAACACGGTCGGAAACAACCACCTTCTCCACCTTATCACCCAAGACATCCTTGATGACCTTGCAAAGACCATCGAATTTCTCCTTCAGCTCTTCCTTCTTTTTCTTCTCATCCTCACTCTCGTCAAGTTTGAGACCCTCCTTGGTGGCAGACACCAACTTCTTGCCCTCGAATTCCTTGAGCTGACCAACTGCATACTCATCAATGGCATCAACCATGAAGAGAACCTCATAACCTTTCTTCTTCAGCTTCTCAAGGAATGGGGAGTTTTCAACAGCTTTTTTGCTTTCACCAGTGATGTAGTAGATATCATTCTGGCCTTCCTTCATCCTGGTTACATAGTCCTTGAGGCTAGTCATCTCATCACCACTTTTGGTGGAATGGTACCTGAGAAGTTCAGCAATCTTTCCCTTGTTCTGAGAATCCTCGTGGATACCCAGCTTCAGGTTCTTGGAGAAAGATTCATAGAACTTGTTGTAGTCCTCCTTGTTCTCAGCAATTTCAAAGAACAGCTCAATGCACTTCTTGACCAAGTTTTTGCGGATGACCTTGAGGATCTTGTTCTGCTGAAGCATTTCTCTTGAAATGTTAAGTGGAAGATCTTCTGAGTCTACGATACCCTTGACAAAGCCAAGGTATTCAGGAATCAACTCCTCACAGTTGTCCATGATGAAGACTCGGCGAACATAGAGCTTGATGTTGTTTGGCTTTTTCCTTGTGTCAAAGAGATCAAAGGGTGCCCTCTTGGGAACAAAGAGGATAGCCTTAAACTCCAATTGACCCTCAACAGAGAAGTGCTTCACAGCCAAATGCTCTTCCCAGTCATTGGTCAAACTCTTGTAGAAAGCAGCATATTCCTCCTTTGAGATCTCCTCTGGCTTCCTCATCCAAATAGGCTTCTGCTTGTTCACCAAGGACCATTCATGAGATACCTCCTTTATCTTCTTTTTCTTCTTCTCTTCCTTCTCCTTCTCTTCATCAACTTCCTCCACTTTGCCCTCCTCTTCCTTCTTCTCTTCCTCATCCTCGTCATCAGAAATTTCCTTCTCAGTTGTCTTCTCAATCCAGAGAGAAATTGGGTAGCTGATGAACTCAGAGTGCTTCTTAATTAAGTCCTTCAATCTGCGTTCCTCAAGGTACTCTAGCTGGTCTTCCTTCAGGAAGAGAGTGATCTTAGTACCTCTGCCAAGAGGCTCTCCGGCTGTATCCCTGGTGACAGTAAACGATCCACCAGCTTGTGACTCCCACACATACTGCTCATCATCATTGTGCTTGGTGGTGACAATAACCTTCTCAGCAACAAGGTATGCGGAGTAGAACCCGACTCCAAACTGACCAATCATGCTAACATCAGCACCAGCAGCCAAAGCCTCCATGAACTCCTTGGTACCAGACCTCGCAATGGTACCGAGGTTGTTAACCAAATCTGAAATAATATACAAATCACAGCATCGATTAGAATCATTTTATGATTAATCAAACACTGATAATAAAGTAGGTTTAACTAAGAATTTAAATAACCAATGTTAACTACTTACCAGCCTTGGTCATGCCTATACCACTGTCAACGATGGTAAGTGTGTTATTGGTCTTGTCAGGGATAATGTGGATGAACAACTCAGGCTGAGCATCGAGCTTGCTCTTATCTGTCAAACTCTCGAATCGAATCTTGTCCAATGCCTATATGACAGAAATGCACAGACAGTAAATTTGTGTGCGAAAACAACCACGTGATGAAATCTAGTATTATCACAGAAGCAAAACTGCACAAAAATTACAAGGGATATTCCAAACACCAAATGCAACTCGATATGATTTGGATTTAAATAAAAATAATTCAATGCAGAAGGTATACAGCAAAAATATAAACGAATATAAACGTATAAATAAGCAGAAAAAAATATAAACGAATATCAATGAAAAATTCATTGAGCCTCAAAAAATAATAACTAAAAACAATAGGTATAATCAGCTAACAGATAAGCAGATCTTAAGAACGCTATAAAAAGAAAACGAGCACTAGTCGAATTGAACCAACAAAAAGTAACATAAGAGATACACAAGCAAAAGCGCAGATCGAGAAAAATAAAAAAGAAAAGGAAATGGAAATGGAAAATGAGAGAGAAAGCGGATACATACATCAGAGGCGTTACTGATGAGTTCACGAAGGAAGATCTCCTTGTTGGAGTAGAAGGTGTTGATGATAAGGCTGAGAAGCTGGTTAATCTCAGCCTGGAAAGCAAACGTCTCAGTCTCCGCCATGGCCGATCTAAGCACAGAGAAGACGCGAAATGAGGGAGTGAAGAAAGAAAGAGAGAGTTTAGGGTTTTCGGTGAGAGAGTGAGTGTTGATTGGAGGCGTCTGAAGAGCGAGGGGAGGGTTTATGTTTTATATGACAAAAAAGGGTGGTTTCTAGATCCTTCTATGAGGCAAGAATAATGGTTAGTTGTGGGGTTCAAATTGAATATTCAAATTTCGGTAATTTCCCCTCTTGCCTTGTCATGTTGGCCACGCATTTGGCTTTCATTCGTTGGGATTTGGGGAACTCTTAGTTGTTGTGTATAAAAATTAAAAACTATAAATTTTGTGACGGATCCATTTTAGTGTTTTGTGTTATAATACATTAAAAATTAAGCATTAAATTATTTTTTTATCCAATATATATTAAAATATAAAATAATATATATAGAAATATGTACATATGTATAGTAATTAATTTAATAATTTCATTTTTCATATATATAATATTTATGTTTTATAATTTAAATAGTTTCTTTCAATAATTTTACTGTATTTTCAAATATCTTTGTCTAATTAAATTGGTTTAAATCTAAAAAAAATCTTTTATACACATGCGGAACATGTATATATATGTAAATCAGATCTTAAATATATTATTTCAATTCGATTAAATTTTGTTAAATAAAAAACTTAGATACGTAGTATTTATGGTTTTTCAATTAATACATATATTTGCTTCAACTCATAAATCAAAATTGATTACTTTTTGACAAACTAGCAAACTTTATATAAATTTTATTTTACACACAATTTGTGAAAACTAATTTAACCTAAATATCAATTATCTTATATATTTAATTTAAAAAATAATTTATAGTATTGTCTTTGATGTTAATTTGTAATGGTAATATGTGATCATTTCAATTTGTTATAATGTTTAATTATAATGATAATTTGTAGTTTTAATTTATTATTTTAATATTTATAGTAGTTTTGTGATTTTTTTATAGTTTTTACTTTTTAATTTCATTTGGATACTCATAATTCGTAATTACTGGTTCAGATCGAACTAAGAAAATATTAAACTGAATCCAAGCTGATTCAACTACATTTCAATTAGTTTAGATAACTTTTTTTATTATTAAAATCTGAATTAACTCGATAAATGTACGAAATTTTATTTATTTTGTGTTCTAAAGACATATTAAATAATATGTAAAAATTTGTTTAATATTTTTTATATATTTTTTTATTTTATAATAGTCAGTATATAAATTTATGAGTTTGCATATTTACGTAGTATAATTTGTGAAAATAATTTTAACTTAACGTTCATAATTTTACATATATAACATCTATAATTTCATATAAATAATATTTATAATTTCTCTATTTTCATAACATCCATATATTTTATATATAATGTCCATAATTAACAGATTTTTATAATAATTAATATTATCTAATTTTAAAATATATATTTTTTAAATTATTATTTATTTTTTTATTTTACAGGTTATAAACTAATAATTTTTTATGTTTTTAATTTTTAATAAATTAAGACTAATCGAATTTAAAATTTTGAATTTTTTATAAAGCATATTATGGTGATTTACAAATTTGTTGAGAATAATGATATAAAGATTTAAGATTTTCATTTAAAATAAAAATTGTATAATTATGAATATAATAAACTATAATAACGATATAGACATTTTTTAGATTTGAGTTTTTACAAAATTTGAATTGATTTTTAGTATAATTAAATAAAAAAATATTTATAAAAAAGTAATTATATCAATTAATTAAAAAATAATTTATATTTTGTATACATTAAAATATTATTATATATATATATATATATTTTTATTTATTGTTTGTAATTTTTGATTACGTAGGATTACCGATTACTAATTAGCAAATAAATATTTACGGCTAAAGTGGGATTGTTGTGTCGAGTCTCATAAATAGAAAGCTAGCGTGATGTTGACCCGGCAAAATAATTAAATAACAAAATAATAAAATAAAAGAAGAAAGAAAAGCAAACGTGATAAGCTTTGTCCTTTAATTTGGTTACAGATAATGTTTTCCTCTGCTTCAAGCTTCTCTGCTGCTGAATTGTGTCAACAACAACAAACTATTCTCAACTTCCAAACTCAGCATGCATGGCACTTTTAACATTTCTCATGCTTTCACCTCCAAGGTAATAATATTTTCCGATTTCTTCAATTTTATTATTACATAATTAAATGCGTGTTCAAAGAACATTCACAACCGCTAATTTTTTTATTTTTTATATAATTTTTAAAATTTGCAAATGAAAATGTGCATGAAAATTAGGGCATACAAGAATTTATGCATTTAGTTGCTTCAAACCTTGAAAAAAAAAATTCCAGGTGCATGGAGAATGCAAATCTCAAATGTGGTGTACCTAAAGGCTTAGAAAATAATAGTCTCGGAGCAATAACAGAGAGAAGATTTTCCAGAAGGCTAGTTCTGCATTTTCTGGGTATTAACCATGTGATTTATAAAGCTTCTCTTGCTTTTGCTGCGCCAATTATGCCAGAAATGAAGGAACCTGAAGTTATAAGGTTTGTGTCTCTCTTCATATTGATTCTTAATTTCTTGTTTGTGTGAATTGACAAAAATTGTTAATGTATTGTGATATGTGATTTATTGTTCTTTATGTGAAGCATCTAGGACTTTGAAGCTGCCTAGTGGAGTCATAATTCAAGGTAAATCAAAGCATACACTATAGATAATCCAACTGTAGTGGACATAAAAGGAGACACAAATATCTGTTATAGCATTGTCCTACATATGAAAGATATTGTTGATGAAGAAACACTTTGAGGTTTCACTGTAATGAGTTTGATTCATGGATTGAAATGAACTTAGCTATCAATATAACTTTTTCTGCATAAACAGATTTTCTTATATGTTTCCAAAATAGATATAGTTGAAGGAGGAGGACCAGAGGCACATGATGGAGACTTGGTTGAATTCAATTATGTATGCAGGCGTTCAAATGGCTACTTTGTCTACAGGTAATTTCTTACCATGAAAAATTTTGTGTTAAAATGATTTCACAGAAAAGTTAGGTATTAGGCTCATTGTTATGAGTTATATAACTTATGAGTATGACCCAATATTTGTTTCACATCTTACAAGTAAAGTAACCCCCTAAAATAGTATTTAAAAGAATCTGTCATTGACAAAAAGAAACCTGAAAGAACAAAGGTCCCTTGAAAGCAAATGATCTAATCATGATTAAATTCAAGGCAGCTGTTAAGAAGTAAATGGTCATGATTTCAACCATTGTGTTCATAATCTTTGTTACAACCCAACTAATATTAAGCTGCTTAATTAGTTGGTTAGAACATTAGAATTTGTTAGGAGTATACTGTATACGTAAGAGTATTGAGTCATTGATTGTATTGAGTATGGAAAAAGTAATGAATTGGTGAATTCCTTAGAATTCTTTGGAGATTGATAACTCGTCTCGAATAGAGTTGCAACAATCTTTTGGGGCCACGACGGCTTTCATTCTTTTGCGGTCCATTTTGCTCCGCCAAATCTTGTGTAACTTTTGGTGGTTTATGCCACATTTTACCATTTTATTGTACTTAAGCTAGCATATATATCTGACCTATTACTCTCTTGCTGTATATGATGATTGAAAATAGTACGGTGGACCAATTTAGTGGAGAAAGTAAACCTGTCACACTTCCTTTGGATGAGAACCAGGTTAGTTTCCTTCATTCAATAGTGAAGGCTAGTGAACTAATTCTTGAATGTGTTTAGTATTCATTTCACATGCGGTTATAATTTTTTTTTTTCCTATATTCGAGGTTAGGAGTTCTAGGCAGTGTTTGATTTGAGAGAAGGACAAATATACAAGGACAGAAACTTAAACACATTTCTACTATTGATTTGGGGGTGGCAATGGGTAGGGTAGGGTAGGGTTTAGAGTCAACCCTAACCCTATCCATGGGTTGAGATTTTTATATAAACTCAACCCTACCCTACCCGCGGGTTGAGAATATCTCAACCCTAACCCTACTCACTCTTAACCCGCGGGTACCCGACCCTACCCGCGGGTTACAAAAAAAGATGCAATATTATTAGATAACTTGATGATAATTTAAAATATAACTGACTTTTATGTAAAAAAAATTTATTAAATTATCAATTAATGATCTTCTTTTAATAACTAAAGATCTTTTGCATTTAGTGAGAGGTTTTTAGTTCAACATCCACTTAAAATATATTTTTATATAAGTATATAATATATACATGTATAGGGTGCGGGTTGGTCGCGTAGGGTTGAGCCTCAACCCACACCCTACCCGACCCGCACGAAAACCCTACCCACACCCTACCCTACCCGCTGTGGATCGGGTTGGGTACCCGCGGGTAAGGTACATATTGCCACCCCTATATTGATTACAATCTTTTTATCATTTTGTTTTTTCTTTGTCGAAGCAATCAATTCAATAGTGGAAATGTGAACACGACCTTGTCATATTTATTTCAAGAGAAAGTCTAGGGCCAGTGTCAACACTTAACCAGCAAAAGAAAAGTGAGTAATCTCACACTATTAGATGTAATCTCATACCATTAAAATATTAATGATGGCTAATTAATGACTATAAATCACAAAACATGCTGGGTCCTTAGCACTCCTGTTATTTCAAACCTGAGTGGATTCGAATCTGGCTTTCAAAAGCAAGCTTTATATTCTTTGTGTAAAGAGGTTAACTGAAATATATGATATTGCAAGTTGCATGTTTGAACAGATGATTGTGGGTTTAAAGGAGGTTCTTATTGGCATGAGATCTAATGGTATGTTTTAAGATCTTATCATTATTCATGAATGTTCTTACATGACAATTTTGTTCCGCATCTATAGCTTTTTTAACTATCTAAAAAGTACTTAGGGAAATTGTTGGTATCTTTGTTTGTGTAATTGGGTCATGGAAATTTTTTGTTCATTTTTTTTTTTAATTTCATTTCTAGGGAAGAGAAGGGCACTAATACTACCTTCCATGGGATATGTGAATGAGAACTTGAAACCAATACCAGAAGAGGTTAGTTGCGTACAACATAATATAGGAAAGTTTTCAAGTGTACCGTCGTATCGGTATTTCAGTGATTACGGTTAGTGAAACACCGGTATGACGGTACACTTGAAAATTTTCCAATAATATATATAACATAACATAACATATCTTTATTTGAATATAGTGAATTTGTAAATATTCTTTTTTGGTAATTGCAGTTTGGCCCTCGACGCAGCCTTTTCTCTCATGCACAAGAGCCCTTGGTATTTGAAGTTCAGCTCTTGAAAATCTTGAGTCCACCATCATCAACATCTTCATTCAACTAAATGAGTTCTTTTTCCTTCTCTTGTTTCAACCTGCTTTCATTGCTTTTACGATAAGCAATGGAGTCTTGATTCTTTAAAATGAAAACCTTGGTGGGAGAAGATTGAAAGTTTTATAAGGACATGGAAAGGAAGTTTTGTAGGGCAGTGTATGGATTGGATTATATAAAATCCAAACAATATATCCATATTAAAAATAATTTTGTGGTTCAAGAACCAATTTAGAACTGGCTTGTATAAAGTAAACCAGTTTTTAATTATACACAGTTTTTGTTATAAATTCAATTTTAAAATTTTTCCATTTATATATGAATTTAATTTTGATTCATTGTCAGTGTAAAACAGTTTTACACATGCATCCAATTACATAACTCTACATCAATAAAAATAACTACATTTCATATTGATCGCGTGAATGGTCATCCAAATGCACAAATAGTGTGACAAACATGTTATGGAGCAAATGCTATCTATCAAAATTCATGTTTATCTAGCAAATGTATGAAGTAAGACTTGTACATATTTCCATTTTCTGCTTGAAAATAGAAGTTAACATGTTTGTCAAAGATAAAAAATGATTCGTAAGGCGGTTTAAAATCTTCAAAGCTTGAGACTCATTTTTAAAAGAGAGAGAGAGAGAGAAACGAAGCAGCGCTTCGACAGAGAGAAGTAGAAAATTTGGCAAGCTATTTTTAATCTGATTGAACTGATAAATTTGTTTTATGGTTATTTAGTGCATGAAAATATCTATTAGATTGCATAAAGCAATTTAAAAATTTAAAAATTTTCTTATGTTGAAAGGTTTTTTATTTTCTAAATTTTAAAAACAAAATTATGAAGTTACAATCTATTATACATATCAGATAACGTATAAAATTATGTAAATTTTATGAGTAAAATATTATTTTTTAATTTAGGTAAGAGATTATCGATACAAAAAAAAAGTAAAATACAAACTATAAGATTGAAAATTTTAAATTCTTCTAAGTCCAGGACATAAGGGACCTTTCGAAATACTAGCTAAATTCTGCTTTGCCTTCGAGTCAAGTGCTTGTTTTAATTTGTAACTAAGGCGACGAATGATGTATTCAACAAAGCAAATTACTTATTTTTTACAATAGCAAAATGAAAATGGAACATATATAAGTCTTTGGTGATACTTCTTTTTGTTCATTATACATAAACAAATAAATCTAGGTATTTCTATTCAATTCAAATAAATGATAAAATATAGAATCCATCACATCTCATAACATACAAAAGAAATTAATAATTTTGACAAAAATTACATGATATATTTAAAAAAGTAGATTCATGAAGAACTAAGAGACGGAGAGAAACTTATTGAAAGAGTCCTAACAATAGCAAAAACAGAATATAGCCACTTAAGTATAGCAAAAAACATCTCTACACAAAAAGATGAAATCGACAGAAAAGATATGTTAAGAAAGAGAAAAAAGAAACACAACATTGATGGAGAAGATGAAAAAAATGAAAACACAGAATAATAAACAAAAAAAGAAGAGAATAATAGAATAATTTTATTATTTTAAGTCTTATTTGACAGATCTTCTTTAATATAATATTTATTTAGCTTTTTTATTAATTTAAATCTCTTGATGGTCCTTTGATACTAATTTTTTTAGATAATATTGTCAATTACAAACTAAAAATGAGTATTAAATTAAAGTCGAGTTAATAATATTGACAGTTAACATTTTATTTACGTCAATTTTTCGTTAATAATATTAGCGATAATACTAAAGAAACAATAATTCAAACTTATCTTATTTAATTTGACATTCGTATATGTATGTAACATAAATTATTAAAAACATAAAATAAAATAAATAATAATTAATAATTAATAAATATAAATAAAATAATTTTAGACTATTTTAAATTAATTTTTTATTATTTCCCTGGTATTTTTGTAATGGCAATGGCTATTTGATTGAAGAACTAATTTGATCTATAATAAAAATTGAAAAACTATTTTGATCACCAATTAAAACAAAATAATTATAAAAGTAAATAGTAATTTTTATTTTTTTTAATAAAAATCCATCTTGATCATCATCGTCATCAAATCAATTTATCGTAGCAGGAATCGAGAGACCGAACTATGATTCTTTAGCAGCTAATCCAGCGTATAATAATTAATCAGTTAACCACTGATCATTGATTCCAAATTCCACTTAACATATCCGAAAATAAAACTCAAAAACACATTACAGAATAAACAATCTTCTTCGATTTCTCTCTCAAGTTCGAAAAAGGAAAAAGGAAAAAAAAAATGCAGGGTTGGTTTTCGGGACAAAGCAGTAGCAGCGGCGACGATCAGATGCAAACGTCGTCGTCTTTGTTGGCCGATTGGAACTCATACGCCGCCTCTCAGGAATCCTCCACTTTGATGCCCTTTGATATTGAATCCGCCGTTAGGTCCGCCAACGACACCGTTTCAGGAACCTTTAGCGTGTAAGCTCCTCTCTCTGCTTGTTCAAATATGTCATTTTAGGGTTCGTAGGATTGTGCATTTGATTGTCTATGTTAGTGATCTGGCGATCTAAGTGCGGCATGGGATATGGCATAGTTGTAATTTGAAGAGATTTAAGTTATTTCATTCTAGTTATGATGAGGAATTGAAAGATTTTGCACTTGGATTACAGGGTTTGTTGGTAAGTGATACTGTTTCTGTGGGATTAGAATTTGAAAGAGAAAAAGAAACGTTGAAGTATGTTAGTTTAGTTTCCAAAACCATGGAAAGCTAGAATGTCAACTACGAAGGGTTTCAGACATTTGTCGAAGAGTATATTTGTAGAATTCTTGATGTCTTGAAAGAGCGTGAAGTGTTGTAGATGTAGACAATTTGGTTTTTTTGTTTTGTTTTGTTTTTACACTCCCCCCACCCAGCCATTTTGTTGATGACTCTCATTGCCTCAAAAAAGAAAAGGGTTCTCTTAGGTATTTTGTGTTTCCTCTTTTACAATGAAAATGCTATATTGTCTTAGAATGAAAACCTTCATGAATTATTTATAGCTTGAGAAAACTGAGGAAATGTCATGGAGAGTTTAGATGGTATTGGTATGTAGAATTAGTTGAGCTTGGAGTCGAGATAAAACTGGTAGCTTTTGAGAGATTCCTTTTAAGCTGGATTGCTTTTCCCAGAATCATCTTCTTCCCTTGAAATACTTTGCAATGACGGCGTAACATACTAACTCCTGAACTTAGTTTATAGTTTTTTATTGGAGAAATGTGGGCCAAGACATCAAAGATATTCTTTGAACAAAAATAAGAACGCTGGTTTTCTCTATTGAACTCGAAGTGTCAACCCTTCAATTGACACATTTCGATGTATGGATATCCCATTCACCCATTCAAGGCCATGTTATAATCTGAAGTGTCAGGAAAAAGCTGCAGATAGCTATTGTTTGATGTTGGCAAAAGGTTATCTCTTGCTAGATGCTTTAGAACAGTAAAAGAGTATTTGCAACACAGCTAGACAAGAAGGAAATAGATCAACATGAATTATAGCTAACATGTAGAAATGATTCGTGTATTAGAGCTTAAGATCTTGGTTTATGAGAACAAAACTTGAACAAAGACTGCTCAAGTCTCAGATCCCTCTTTGATGTCTTGCTCAAACACTTCTTATTGATGGGTCATCTGCCATTTAAATGTGATGTTAGGGGAAGTGGAGCTGTTGTGTGCAGTGACTAAGGAGTTGCCACTCTCAGTTATGCACTACACAACGAAATAGAGTGCATCAGGGGGAAAAAGGGATATTTTATCGTATCTGCTGGTTTCTGCTTTAGGGTTCAAGGACAGCCTAGTAAACTCTAGAAAATCCTAGAAAATCCCTAGAAAATCCTAGAAAATCCTAAAAAATCATAGAAAACCCAAGTAAACCCCTGGAAACCCTAGAAAAATCTAGAAAACCCTTAGAAATTTCTAGAAAACCCTAGAAAACCCAAGAAAATCTTAGAAAATCCTAGAAAATCCTAGAAAATCCAAGAAAACGTCTGGAAAATTATAGAAAAACCCTAGAAAACCATAGAAAACCATAGAAAATCCTAGAAAAACAACAGAAAACCATGGAAAACCCTAGAAAATTATAGAAAAACCCTCGAAAACCATAAAAAACCCTAAAAAATTCTCGAAAACCCTAGAAAACCTTAAGAAAATCTTAGAAAACCATAGAAATCCCTAGAAAACTCTAGAAAACCCTAGAAAATTCCTAGAAAATCCTAGAAAACCGCTAGAAAATCCCTGGAAATCCTTAGAAAAATCTAGAAAACCCTTAGAAATTCCTAGAAAACCCAAGAAAACCCAAGAAAACCCTAGAAAACAGTAGAAAATCCTAGAAAAACCACAGAAAACCAAAGAAAACCCTAGAAAATTATAGAAAAACCCTCGAAAACCATAAAAAACCCTAAAAAATTCTCGAAAACCCTAGAAAACCTTAAGAAAATCTTAGAAAACCATAGAAATCCCGCAAGCACCTGCTTCTTCTCCTGTGTAGGGTGTCACAGAGGTGGTGCAGTTGGTGGGTTGATAATGATGTTTAAATGTCTATCCAATGTTCCTTCTCTACTGAGTGCAGGGTCACAGGAACATTAGCCAACAATATGGACGAGATCATAAATGGAAAGGAAGGAAGGAAGCATGCCAAACAATAAGTTTGTTTGTTCCATATGTGGTGCAGTCAGGTTGGGTCAACTAGATGGCTAAATATGATGCCATTTGATCTATGTAGGCGATTCCACCTAGTGTGACAAGGCTTAGTTGTTGTTGACAGTTAACTTGTATTAGTGAGAAGCTGATTCATGATCATTTAAAAGATTGTTTTTGCTGGTGTTAGCTGTCTTTATGTGAGTAGATTATTATTTGAAGCGGTGATTGAGATCCTCTTTCCAATTGTAAATTATGAAGCATAAAATTGCTAATGTCTTTGATGATAATTACTCTAGTGTCATGTTGTCCTCGTGTGAATTGATGTTTGGATGGGTATTCATTTTTGACACTGGAAAGATGGACTATTTTTCTACCTTATCTAAATGTGGGAGATCGTTTTTATTGTTCTAAATTTCTTTCCTTGTGATGATATAACTTGCTGGCAAACAAACTAATAGTAGGCATTTGCAATTTCCTGAAATTTTTCTTGCGTCATGGTTAAGGGACATGCTGTCCTCAAGTAGTTAATCTATCTCTCTTATAATTGTGTAGGGTTTCTAAAGGCGTGAGAGATTTACCAGGAAACTTCCAGTCTGCCACTAGTAATGTTCCTTCTGGCAAATCGCTCGTGTACTTTGGTTTGTTTTTGGCAAGTGGGATATTCTTCATTTTCATAGCATTTACATTGTTCCTGCCCGTAATGGTGGTTATGCCCCAGAAGTTTGCTATTTGCTTTACACTTGGATGTGGATTTATTATTGGATCATTCTTTGCTCTCAAGGGTCCAAAGAATCAGCTTGCTCACATGTTGTCGAAGGAGGTAACTGACTAGAGTTCCATTTCCTTGCTTGTGTAGTAATATTTACAACTTCGACCAATAATTTGTTGGGATTTTTGGAAAATTGTAGCCTCGTTGTTTTGATTCATGTACCTTTTGCTTTGTTCTAACTGTCGTTACTCATGATTATTTTTCAGAGGCTTCCTTTCACATTGGCTTTTATATGCAGTATGATTGGTACCATATATGTATCAATGGTGCGCCATAGCTATGTTCTTTCTGTGATGTTCTCCGTTATACAGGTATATCCTTAACATCTTTTTAGCATTACCCTTCATGTGCTTCAGTATTGATGTTGATTTGATGTATGCTCAAATAATTTTTTGATTTGTATATGACACAAACTTTTCATAGCAATCATCAGCAATAACTTCTATATCGCAGAGCTAGTCTTACTTTAAATGGCCTTATTTCTAGCTTTTGTGATTTGTGTGAATATCATGACATGGTTCTAAGAACTATGGCCGTAGAACTGGCTCTTATCGTGTGTGTATGCATATAGGTTTCGCAATTGCAGACACCATTTTTTAGCTTTTTATAAAATATATTTTCTATTTCTAACTGTTATTATGATTCTCTATTAGATCATTTTTTTATCAATATTTGACCTTGAAAATCCAAGATAGCAACTTCCAATCTTCAACATTAGTCTCTTATCCCACTTGATGGGGGTAGTCTACATGGATCAAATAATATTATTATGTGCTGTGATGGATCGTGTTAGTACTTATCCCATTTATGCTTAAATTTCTTTTGATAATAATTCACCAATAAAAAGTATAGTATTGGAGTATATTCATTGTAATATGATCTCTCTCTATCTCTATCTCTCTCACACACACCATCAGGATCAGTATTGCATTGAAATTTTAATTATACTTGCAGGTTCTGTCACTTGGATACTATGCTATATCATATTTTCCTGGTGGATCTGCTGGAATGAGATTTCTGACTTCTGCTTTTACCTCTTCAATAGTGAGATGTTTTGGGAGGTGACACTGTTTTGGTTAAATGGTAGTGATTGAGTGAGTGAGGTGAAAGATCATTGTCTATATGGTTAGCTGACTTGTAAATTTTGTCTCTTGAGATCTAGAGGTTAAAGCTTTGAAGTTTAAACTGAACTAAGAATACTGCTGAGATGAAGCATCATCTAACATTTTCCCTCTGAATGGGGGAAAAAAATTGATTTTCCTCTTAATTAGCCTCAACTTTCATATTGCAAATTAACTTCAGCTGATAATATTGCTTTTTCTTCCTCTTCCCACTTTTATGCAGACTGGAATTTAATTGTATCCTTCTTACACTTTTAGTAGAGCACATGTTGACAGAAAATTAAATCCAAATAATATCAATTAGACATTTCATATAGTTGATGTATCCAAATCATATCCAAATGCAGAATGAATGATTGATTGAAAATTCCTTTAGCAGTTGGAGATACACAAGCTTCCAACCATCCTTTTTTAGTTACATCATGGGAGCTTCAAATCAACGGTGGTCCAAAGTTGTGGTCAAGGATCCTAAAATTTGCCCCCCAAAGTAACTTTAAACCATCATCATTCAGAGGTAAACCTTCCACAAACAAGAAAAGATTGGAACTTGATCCTCGTTGGACTGTGATGTGCATTGGTGAAAGATGGAATAAGTGTATAGAAATCATTACCATTTTTTTTTCCTTTTGCCTAACACCATTACTACAAAGAGACCCATTTCCGGGTTTAAAGGACCAATGTATGTTTCCGTGCTACTTTTTGACCTGGCCATTGGAATTTACTAACCCAACAAATGAAAGACAAACATCTTAGATATGGCCAGACGTTTAAATGGGACCTCTATTCAGTGGTCTTTCTTCATTCACACTGATCTTAAAATCGAATTTAGGTTTATGGTTGTTGATTGTAACTCATGAAACTGATTTAAATTAGGATAATAAGTCTAGGCGTGGGTCATAAGTTTGCAATACAATCCACTTTAAGCTGAAACTAGACTCAACTTGTGCGGCCAAAAATAATAATAATAAATAAATAAATAAATAAATAGAGGAAAACTCAACTTAGTTCCATCCATTTTTACCCTCCTTTAAATATATTCATTGAGATGGGGATTTTGGGTTAAACACCAAACAATGCCAAGGTAATATCCATAACCATAACTATAATATATTAGAGAATTAGTTTACTAGAATTGAGTGCCAATAACAAACCTTAAATTAAAACCAAAGTTTTACTTGTTTTCACCTTTCTTTAGATATTGGACTTTGGCGTATAGCCCGAGAAGTTTAAGGTAAGAAGTAAGGTTTGAAAACCGAATCAGTCATCGAATTGGTGGAACTAAAAGTACAATTGAAATTTAACCAAAAATAAAAGTTTTAGATTTTTATTTTGAATTGGACTAATTTGATGGTCAATTTTTAGTTGACCCGATCGAACTGGTCGATTCTTAAAACCGTTATAAAAAACATAAAAAAATTACGGACAACTATAGAATATATTTTGATATTATATTAGAATTGGATATGTGCAAATCAATTTCAAAAATTTATTCAAAAGGCTGAAGCTCCTAAAAATAAATAAATAAAAAAGATAGAAAGAAGAGTTAGTACCTAAATTCTATCCCTAATATAAAGTATCACGTATAAATTGCTTTATTTAGGACATTAGGACTGCGTTTGGAAGAGAGATTGAGACTGAGATTAAAAACAGAGATTGAGATTGAATTAAGTTTCTGTATTGTGTTTGGTATAAAATATACTGAACTGAGTTATGTCACAGTATTATGTTTAATTTAAAATAAATATAAAGATTGAAGTAAATTTAGAATTTAAAAAGTTAAATAAAAATATTTTTAATAAAAAAATATTATTAAAATTTTAATCTCTGTTTCTAAAATTTCAATTTTCTATTCCCCCACTTTTTTAAAATATTAACATACTGAAATTTTGGTATAGATACTGAAATTTTAATTCCAATCGCTAACCACCAAACGTAATATTGAGTCTTAATCTCCCAATGACAATTTTAGTCTTTCACTCTCTCTAACCAAACGATACCTAGGAGTGTTTCGTCCTTACTAAACCATGGCTATTCCTTTTTCCCTTACTAACAACGAAAGAGAAAAAGGTCAAAGTGAAAAGGCAAGCCAATTAACATCCTGAAGCCCCAAAACCAGTAAACCTTTTTTAATTTTAATCAAATATGACAAATTGAGAAAGCAAAATTGACTTGGAAATTGGTATACATACATATATTGACTGGTGGACATGATTGGACAACTTCAACTTAGTGAGGTTTAGGTGCAAACAATATCTTTTTTAAACTCTCATTTGTATCCCTTAACTCTCTCTCCTTTTTAATAATTTATTGCTATTGGAATTTGGAAAGTAGTGATTGGTGATTAGGGAGCATAGACCCAGATTTTAAGGAAATATTTGGACACCAAATAATGGGATAAACACAGTGATTTGACCTTTTAATTAACATGATGAAGATTATGTGTAACCAAGAGGTGTTTAGTTTCTATATTTTAATCATTGAATTATTGTAAGTCATATATCATCTTCTTCATTGACATAAAAACAAAAAGCTTACCTCAGCGGAGCACCATGAACGGTCTACAAAACTAAACTGAAAACTTAGGAGTCACACATTGAAGGAGTTGCAAATTGCAATGATACATTTGTCATAGCATAATTAAATGTGTTGCTTTGTTTGGGAAAATTTTTAAATATACCGGTATATCAATATTTCAGATATTTTTAATAGTTGATCTTAATTAAAATATATATATAAAATATGAGAAAGTATTGAGAATTAATATTAATTGTGTATAACATGTACAATGAATTAAAAAAATAAAAATGAAATTAAAAATTAAATTATTAATTAATTATTTAATTTAAAATTTTAAAATTTAAAATTAAAGTTAGTATTGAAATTCATCGTGTAAGGTTATTTCTAATCTTACTGTAATTTTCAATACACGTCCAAAATTTACCGTCATCTTTTCCGTTCTCACTTCGCGTCACTGAATTTCTCGCCGGCCATACCGAGACCGCTGTATCCTCCCACCGCCACAGTGCTCACCTCCATCGGTGAGCCCGATGTGCCTCACCCTCCGACACTCAGCCTAACGTTGCTGCCGCTATTTTCGTACCTCTCTTTCGAACTGGTTTCGCTTTCTTCCAATCCTTCAAGCCTCTTCTCATTGATAATACTACCATGCTCTTCTTCTTTTATCAACCGTTCAAATTTATTAAAACACTGGTGTAATAGCATATTTGAAAACTTTTTTTTTTTATGATATGATAGGACTATTTTATTATCTTCTTTGTTAAGATTTGGCAAGCTACATTGCTGCAAATGGGTGGTGTTATAATGTTATAAATATGACAAAATTAATAAGCTTTCAATTTAATTAAGGAGTGCTATTTAAAACCTAACTTAATATATAAGCTAAGTGTGTACACCATCATTTTTCTTTTATTCTGGATTCACTTAACACTACTTCTCTTGAATTTTTCGATTAGCATAAGATCAAACATGTGATTATCATGTAAGAGCATTAGAATTTGAAGTGACAAAATAGGTCAAAATCTATCGTGCCAATATAATTAACTCAAAAAAATATAGACAAATTAAAAAATTGACATGTTTAAAAAATATATATTTGCTAAACCTGTCCGTTTGACCTGCAAATTTTGATAGGTGGACTGACAGATGAGACATTTGTATCTTTTTTAGGCCATAAAAATAAACAAAATTACATCTAACTTAATCTTAAATGACTAAATCACTAATTGACTAATCTCTCCTCCTTAGATCTTATGATTAATTGGTTATTATTTATTTGGTTATTGATTATATTTTATATTTTAATTAACTTCATAATAATACTTTTTTTTTTAATTTCTGAGATAAAAATAAAAATTCCTTTATGGTCGTGGTTAACTCACCAGCTCTCTTACCACCCCAATTAGAATGTTGAGGTTTGATCTCATCAATATCATAATAAAAAATCACAGGGCCTAATACAAATAGAAGTTGTTTGACTTGTTTGAGTATTATGTCTTGAATTCGATACTTAACAGCAACGTGAATGCAGTAAGTTTCATGACTAGCTCCCTACCCATAGAAAGCGAATTTAGACGAAATTAGAAGAAATTAGTTATTGGCTTCTAGTCAATGGATATTCCAAGATTTGCACCTAATAGCTTAAAAGAAATATCATTATAGAAGTATTTATTTAATTTCTCATGTTAATATAATATCATTAAACCAGGACCATAATTGGTGGACGGTGGACCCTGTAATTGCAATTAGAAAAATTAGACAACTAAATAATTTTTTAATCAAATAAATTACGCATTTTTTTCGTACGTATTTTTTTTGTACATATACAGTTTTTTTTTAAGATTTAAGATTTAGGATGATTTTTTTTGTTTTTTTTGTTATCGTTAGTATTATTGTTACCACTATCATTATTATTTTCTCATTTTTTTATTTGATTTTTTTTTTTTATATTTTTTCTCCTCCTTCATTATTATCACCATCGTCACTACCACTATCATCTTCTTTTTAATTAAATATTATACAATTAGTTTAACGATAATAAAATACATTATTTAGTTATAAATGACACCAAAATTTTGATGAATAACACATAAATTTTAAGTGAATGACATTGGAAATTTGAATGAATAATACAAAAAATCTTTAAAGGGCCACAAATTCAAAACCAACTCTTAAAATATATTTCAATGTGTTTTAGATTTAAAAGACACATTAAATTATTACAATTCTCACATGAATGATTAAATCTCTTTTATATCATTTAATACCACACGAACGAACGATTCAATGATAACAAAAATACATCATTTAATTAGAAATAATAACACAGATTTTTAGTAAATGACATAAGAAATTTTTAAAGAATTACAAGTCAAAAAACTTAAATTTACCTAACCAACAAAATAAATTCAAATATATTTGAAATTAAAATACATTAAATTTGTTGCAAATGACATAGGAATGATTAAATCTCTTTATATATATAGTTTAATACCACTCAATTAGTTCAATGATAAAAAAAGTACATCATTTAATTAAAAATGGCACGTTTAAAATTTATTTTGTGTCAGAATTTAAAATAACAACTCCTCCTCCTCCTCCTCATCATCATCATCATCATCATCATCATCATCATCATCATCATCATCATCATCATCATCATCATCATCATCATCATCATCATCATCATCATCATCATCATCATCATCATCATCATCATCATCATCATCATCATCATCATCATCATCATCATCATCATCATCATCATCATCATCATCCTCCTCATCATCATCATCATCATCATCATCATCATCATCATCATCATCATCATCATCATCATCATCATCATCTTTTTTAGTATCAAAATTAAAAAATTTTCTGTGTGACAGTTAAAAAATTTTGGTATTATTTTTTTGATAAATTTGTATAGTTTAAAACTGTTAGAGAATCATTAGAATCAATTTAGATCAATTAGTATCGTCTAGTATATCTGAATATTAATTGTAGAATTCTGTGCCTTTATTGCTCTGATTCATTTACCACCTATAAATACTCCTTGTATATTGTATCTTTTCATACAACTGAATAATACACTTTTCATATTACTCTCTCAATCTATTGTTTCTAACATGGTATCAAGAGCTTAGGTCTTTTTTTTTTCAATGAATATTAGTTCATAGCCTCATTGTTTTTTCCTTTCCGGCAGTGTTCTTTGGCCTCTTTTTTCATCCCTTTTTGACGCTTTGGTTCGTCACCCCCATAACCATCTTGTTCATCTTGTCGCCGTGATTCCAACGGAACCAGAACCACCGCCATCCGCCGCCAGACGCGCCTCCACGAGCCGCCAAAAGCCGCTGCCACGACCAAGTTGATCTTCCTTCCAGATTCCACCCGTGCCTCTTTGCTTGCATTTTTCGATCTGTTGCCGACGCTTTGGTTCGTCACCTCTGGCATCATTGTGATCCTCTCTTCGTCAGCTTTCCAACTCGACCGAGATCTTCGCCAGAAGCCCCCGAACGCGCCGCCACGCGCCGCTGGAAGTTCGTTGTCCACCTCCATTGTTCCTCCTCCAAGATGCTTTAATAGCCGTTGGATCTTGCTGCTGATCCCACGCTCCTGGAGCCTTTACGTGTCACGCCACCAGCTTCCATAGCGACCCACGCGCCCGCTATTGCCCCGACCCGGCCTCCACTTCAACGCCAGCCTGTCTTCTCCGTCCTCTCGCGGGCTGCCACGTGTCACCATTCTACTGACGTGGCGCTGACGTCATTGCTGACGTGGCGCTGATGTGGCAGTCAAGTGGGACCCTTCCTAAGGTTTTTTGGTGAGCTCTTTCCGATTTTGCACTCCGATTTCTCATTTTCTATTCCGAAATTGCCATTTTCTCTCGTCTCTTTGATCTTTGTGACTACTATCATGGAAAAGCCAGATATTTTTACTGCCACCAACAGAAAAGGCAAATTCTGTCGAAACTGTAACTGTTCTGGGCACCTCTTCTCCGACTGTCCTTCTGTTGAATGTCGCACATGCCACCAGAAAGGTCATATTAGCTACCATTGTTCATAGCTGTTCTGCCGTTACTGCAAGCTCTCGGGACATTTAATTACTGTCTGTCCTACTTGCCCACCATGTCCTAGTCCACTCAACTCGTCTACTGTCTCTCTTTCTGATATTGCATCTCTTCTTCAGCGTCTTCTCTCTGTTTCTGGTAATATCCTTGCTGCTTTTTTCACCCCTTTAGGTAATTCTAAATGGTACTTTGACTCGGGTTGCTTTAATCACATGTCTCAATTGCATAATATTTTCTCGTCCATGTCTACCACTACAAATGGACCTTCCGTCAATACTGCAAATGGCTCCCTCTTGCATGCAACACACAAGGGTTCTATATCCCAGTCAACTCTTAATCTTCCTGATACTTATTATGTTCCCAAATTAAACTTCAATCTTATTTCTGTTGGTCAACTTGTTGATCTGGATTTTGAAGTCACTTTTTCTGTTTCTGGTTGTGGTGTACAGGATCCTCGGACAGGACAAATCATCGGGACTGGACGTAAGGTCGGAAGGTTGTTTGAACTCGAGAATCTTCATATTCCTCCTATACCAAATCTTTGTGCTGCTTCTTCTCCCTCTACCCTCTACTTATGGCATCAGCGTCTTGCCCACACCTCCTTAGGAAAACTGCGTCCTCTTGTGTCTCAAGGTGTTTTAGGTCAGGTTCTAAATGAATCTTTTGATTGCATTTCTTGCCAAACTGCCAAATAACCTGCTTTATCCTTTCACAATAATTCATCTCTTGCTTGCTCTCCTTTTGATCTCATTCACTCTGATGTTTGAGGCCCCGCTCCCACCGCCTCTATGGGCGGAGCTCGTACTTTGTCACTTTTATTGATGATTATTCCCGTTTTAATTGGGTTTATTTGATGACTAATCGCCATGAGTTACCTCAGATCTATATCAACTTTGCTACTATGATTAAAACTCAGGTTTCCAAGGTTATTAAGGTTTTCTGACGTGATAATGCTATGGAATACCGTGATTCCAAACTCTTAGCCTTTCTTGCAGAACATGGTACTTTGTCTGAGTTTTCTTGTCCTGGTACATCTCAACAAAATGGTAGAGCTGAACGCAAACACCGTCACATTCTTGACTCCGTCCGTGTAATGCTCCTTTCTTCTTCATGTCCTGAGCGTACTTGGGGTGAAGCTGTTCTTACTGCTGTTCATGTTATCAATAGACTCCCTTCTTCTATTCTTGGTAATGTTACTCCCTTTGAACGTCTTTATCATACCTCCCCAGATTATAGTTCTCTTCGAGTTTTCAGTTGTGTATGTTTTGTTCTTCTTCAACCTCATGAACATAGTAAACTTGAACCTCGAGCTCGTATGTGTTGTTTTCTTGGTTATGGCACTGAACACAAGGGTTATCGTTGTTGGGATCTTCTCTCTAAACGTATTCATATGTCTCGTTATGTTGTCTTCTGGGAGCACCACATGTTTTCTCGATTCTCATCTTTTGAGTCCATTCCTACTACTCAGTCACCTTTGTTTACTAACCCCAATGTTGATCTTTTTCCTAGTGATGATTTTACAGATTCTATCTCGAGTGACCCTCCACAGCCTCCTGTTCTTCCGCCTTCTCCATCTCCCGATGATTCCAGACTGGACGATGATCCTGCTCCTACCGTCATGCCTCCTCCTCCCGTTCGTTCTTCTAGGGTAAAGAATCCACCTCCTCATCTTCTTGATTACCACTGCTTTTCTACTATTCTTCATCAACATGAACCTAAGACATTCAGAGAAGCCTCTTCAAACCCAAATTGGCAACAAGCAATGCAAGAAGAAATATAGGCACTTGAAAAAGCACACACTTGGGATCTGGTTGATCCTCCTTCTGATCAGGAAGTTGTGGGCAGTAGATGGGTATACAAGATCAAGACTCGCTCTGATGGCTCTATTGACTGTTATAAGGCCCGCTTGGTTGCTCAAGGTTGTACACAAGAATATGGTATTGATTATGAAGAGACTTTTGCCCCTGTCGCTCGTCTTACGTCTGTTAGAGCACTTCTTGCCATTGCCGCGGTTAAAAAATGGTTTCTCAGTCAGATGGATGTGAAGAATGCATTTCTTAATGGGGATTTGAAAAAGAGAGTCTATATGAAACCACCTCCGGGATATCCTTGTCCTTTTAATAAGGTTTGTCTCCTTCGCAAGGCACTTTATGGACTTAAGCAAGCTCCTTGTGAATGGTTTGACAAGTTCAACACTACCATATGCAGTCTTGGTTTTACTTCTAGCCCTCATGAGAATGCCCTCTTCATTCGTAAAAGCGAACGTGGAGTTGTTCTTCTACTTTTGTATGTTGATGACATGATCATTACTGGAGATGATGTTGATGGTATCTCTGATCTTAAAGCCTCACTTCACCGTACCTTTGAGATGAAAGATCTTGGTTCTCTCAGCTATTTTCTTGGTCTCGAGGTCATCTCCACCGATGATGGCATATATCTCTCTCAGGCTAAGTATGCTTCAGATCTTCTTGCTCGCGCTGGGATTACAGATAGTCGCACTGAGTCTACTCCTCTTGAGCCTAATGTTCGATTTACCCCTATGGATGGCACTATTTTGGATAATCCGACTCTCTATCGACAGTTAGTTGGCGATCTCGTCTACTTGACTGTCACCCGACCAGACATAGCCTATCT
>NC_029772.3:4061066-4074023 GCF_000817695.3 Arachis duranensis
CTTGGCGACGCTCTCATTTCTTGGCGTGCTAAGAAGCAAACGTTCACTGCTCTCTCAAGCACAGAAGCTGAGTACCGTGCCTTCGCTGACACTACTGCTGAAGTTATCTCGGTTCGTTGGCTTCTCGAAGATTTGGGTGCTCCTCAGTCGTCCCCTACTGATGTTTTTTGTGATAACCACAGTGCTATTCAAATCGCCCATAATGATGTGTTTCATGAACGCACCAAACACATTGAGATTGATTGTCACTTTGTTCGGCAACGTATCCTTATTAATGCTATTCGTCTCATTGCTGTTGGAACACTAGATCTGACTGCTGATATCTTCACGAAAGCTCATCAACCGACTCGTTTCCGGACTTTGTTATCCAAACTCAAGTTGGTATCCTTAGCTCCCACTTGAGTTTGAGGGGGGATGTTAGAAAATCATTAGAATCAATTTAGATCAATTAGTATCATCTAGTATATCTGTATATTAATTGTAGGATTCTGTGCCTTTATTGCTCTGATTCATTTACCACCTATAAATACTCCTTGTATATTATATCTTTTCATACAACTGAATAATATACTTTTCAGATTACTCTCAGTCTCTTGTTTCTAACAAAAACTCTTTTTCTTTCTCTTTTTTTTCATTATCATCGTTTTTTTTTTATTTTCCTTTTTCATAATTCTTTTTATTTTATTCTTTTAATAAGAATAAAAACAAAAAAAATTCAAATAAAAAAAAAAGATATAAAAAATATTGCAATAACTATTTGAAAAAAGAGAAGAAGAAATAAAAAATACAGCAATATCAATAGTAATAAAAAAATAATAACAAAAAAAATATAAAAAGTGTGGTGATTTAGACATGTATTTTGTGAGTAATTTTGTTTAATTTAAACCAATTTAATTGAATTTAATTGATACAAATATTTAAATGTGTAGGAGAAGCGAATTGTAATATGATGGGATGATTTCATTATGGCAATGATCCATTATTAGTCAGGGTTAATGTGATTGGGAAATTTTAAATTAAATCAAATTGAAGTCCACTTTATGTATATCCAAATTCCAATTGCCAATTTTGAAGTGCACGTGTGGCATTTATCAAATGACAAAAGTTCTCATAAGATGGTACAATAATGAACTACTATAACCAAAGGGACCACCAACCACATGAACCGCCATCAATATATACATGCAATGATGCAATGATGCATCCAATAAATAATATCCCACATGTCATAGTCTTTCTATATTCAATTAAAAAATTATAAATTAAAAAATTATAAATTTGTGTCTTTTATCTTTGATAAAAAAAATGATGCAATGATGCAAGCCAATGAAGCCATCAAGTTTCTCACCCCTCTTTGTTTCCATTTTATTCTTATATGGGTTGTTCGTATAATATTTTGATCCATGCATAGCCGTTTAATTTCAAATGAATGGTACTAATGATTAAGGATGAATTATTATTATTTTGGCACTCAAAATAAAAAATTTTAGTTATAAAAATTCAACAAATAAATTTTACCAAATAAAATTTCAAAAGTGTATACTTATTTGCTGTATATTATTATTTCGTGGAACCATTTATTGGCATTGCCATGAACAAATACATTCTCCGTTAAAGAATATTATAATTATCAATCATGTTATGCATGTATTAAAATCAGTTATTATTAAGATATATAAAGTATATATTAAAATATAAAATATATATTAAAAATAAGTTAAATTATATATATATTTATATAATGACTAATTTTATTATGTAAATAGTATTTTTAATTTTTTAAATATGATAAAAAAATTACATTTAGCAATAACACTTGAGAGAAAAAAGACAATTACCGAAACAAAATCCAGATTTTTCTTATTATAATTTAACTTATAGAATGATGCAAATTAATAAGTGGGTGTAACCAAGAATCAATAGTTAATCATACACATATTAGCTCCACTCCTATCCATTTGATAACAGTAATTATTGGTCTTCAATTCATGATGGTTGTGTCCCTAGCTTTGTAGCTTATTAGCCACAACTTTTAAGGGTGTTCGGAGATGGGGTCATATCACCAGAAATTAAGTAATATAATTATACAAAAATATTATTTATATANAGATTTCGTACATAAGTGGATAGTAGTCTATTTGGACTATTGTGTCCAAATTAAAATGTCTAACAAAGCACACACGCAATAACACCATTATAATTAATTTGAATTAATTTAATAATTAACAACTAATTTATTTAAGTAAGTATTATGATTTAAATTTTATCTTATATATACAACTATTTATTGGCTATTGACAAATTAAATTAAAATTTTAAATAGAGTTTATATTTATAACGGATTGACTTATTGAATTTAGGGGTGTGTATGGATTGGGTAAAATCAGATTTGATGTGACACAGTCCCAATCCAAAATATATATTGGGCCTATTTATTATACCCAAACTCGATCCTAGACCCGATGAAATCTATGTACTTTCGGGTCACGATTATACCGGATAAAAATCGGGTAAAAATCGGGCTGTTAGCATTATATTACTTTGATACCTTCTTATAAGCTAGCATGTGAAAATATCCAAATTTTCAAAACTCCAAGTATTATTTGACATAGTAAAATTCACTTAGAAAAATATAACAAGAACCAAGTCTTCTCTAAAATTAAAGCACAATCATAATCAATACTAATATTATCTAATAACACCAAATATTTAAATCAATACAAATAACACAATATTATGCATTAATTAGTCTAAAATCTTATACATTTTAAACACAAAACATTAACTTATAGTCGTATAATAACTAATAACACAAAATATTAAGGTTTACAATACTTAAATTTCACATAAGAATAGTCATCATCTATTACTAATAACACAAAATATTAATTGTGTATGATGACCGGGCCACCGGACCGATTTCGGGCGACCCGAGTCATGGTCCGGACCTGACCCAAAATAATAACCGAATCTATTTTTAAAATCCTTACCCAGCCCTAGATCCGATGAAATCACACCAAATTAGTTCCTAAAGTGTTCGGGCCCGGACCGGCCATGCACACCTGAGGAGTTCATTACAATTCATTTAGGATTATTTGTAGTAATTTAATAATCTAACCAAAATTATGAGATCATACCATTTTTTGTTGTCAAACCAACTTCTTTAAAATTAATAACCTATATATAATTTCGTTACATAATGAGGAATTTTCTTTTATTATTACATAGACAAACTAAGGATGAAGACAAGGAAAAGGACAAAGAAACTAAAGAAAATAACTAAATCGTGAAGTAAGGTACAGTACTTAATTTTTAATATTTAAGAAAATCTATATTCAATAATGCTTGGTAGCATGTGACCTCTAATGTTTTTAACATTAATAATTTGGTAGTGACTAGTTTGTGCTTGTTATTGCAACATTATTTGGAAATATAATGTGACATAGATCCAATCATACCAATGAAAATTCTCACATATGTTTGTCATAAACCTTAATGAGATAGATTATTCATAATTTATTTTATTTTGTTTACTATTAGATCAAGGAAGTTCAAATACTTGTGAGCAAGGAAAGCACAACAAAACAAAAACGGAAAAAGAGAAATGAAAGAATGACGAAGGTAAATAAAGTATTCTCTTTTTAATTTTTTAATTTTAATATAGCTCATGAATTTATTAACTATGTTATCATCAATACCGAAAGGAGTCAACAGAATTTTGTCTTTGTAGATGCAAGTGCTAAGTGGCTTCGTATTTGAATCTTTTGGTTAATTAAAGTTTTGTGGAGCTAATAATGATTATTATCTCTAGTATTAATTTATTAAGGTGTTTAGTTAATTGAAGATGAAGAAACTATTGTTGTAGATGAGAACGAAGACCATACCTTTTTCTTCTTTTTTCAGGTTTTGTTGTCTAATCTTCCTTTTTCAGTTTAGAGTATACAATTCATTTTGCCTCGGAATTACCAAGTAATGATGCAAAAGGACCTTCTTGTTTTTCATTACTATTAAGTAGTGAAGAATGACATCATGACATTCGTGTTTCTCAAGAGTTGGATATGCAAAATAATAAGTATTTATTCTTAGAAAATTTAAATTTTTTCCCTAATAATATAAAAAAATAAATAAACATTCAATAGTTATATTATTAAAAGTGAATGATTTTTAAATTTACATTTTAAAAAAATTATCTAAACGCATGATTTTTTTTTTTACGAAATGGTGGCGTAGTTAACTAACACATTAATCTCTCATAATTTCTCTGAGTTATTCTGAGAAAAAAAAAATATAGGGCATGAAAGATAAATATCTTAATTTAAAAGAAGACAACAATATGCCAACATCTATGATGTGCATAAAGAATAATAAGATTAATGAGACAGACATTACGTATATATGAAGATCTTTTATGAACTCATAGAGAAGTGGCCAAGTACGTAGAGAGACGAGATCCTCTCGACTTATAAATAATAAAAAATATAACTTCCACATAAGGTTCAATATCAATTAGGTGTATCTATTATGTAAAAATTCTGAAAAAATAATATAAGAGATACATTTAGATTTTGTAGGGGATAAAGAAAAAGCTAATCTTTTAAAAGTAAATAAAGACAAAGAAGATGAATATTTTTCAGGACCTTTATTTTTGTCTAATGTTAAAGATATTATTGAAAAAAATCTGCCACAAGTGAGAATAAAAGAAAGAAGGAAGATAACCACAAGTCGGGATAAAAAAAAGAAGGAAGATAAGTTAAAAATTTCAATGATAAAAGGGTGATTAAAGTAGATAAAATAATTTTAAAAAAGAAAAAAAATAAAACTAAGAGAAAAAAAAGAGAACTCACAAAAAATAGGAGAGCAAGCACATATCTATTAAAACAGAAAAGCATAAGAAAGAAATAAGAGAAAATTATCAAATAAAGAAAAAGAAAAGCGTTTAAGATTCACAGAGAGGAGGAAAAGAATAATTCTAGAAGAAGTGATGAAAGTGATATAGATATAACTCAGAGGAGGAAGCAAGAAGAACCTGAAAATCGGGTTCCCAACTCAATTTATAATGTAGTGATGAAGAAGCCGTGGTAGAACATTTAGCAACTTAGAAAGAAAACATCAACATAGTTGACAGTGCAATCAAGAAAAGAATCAGAAGGCGAAGAGCAATGCAACACTAGAAACTAGAATCTTATTATAAGGAGCAGTGAGTGTAGGTCATCTTTTGAGGAGTTACACTATAAGAAAAAATGTTGAATACAGTCAGAATTACTGTAAAAAAATGAATAAAATTCGACGGAATAAACCTCACTAGTAACATATTACCGGCAGATTTCTTGGTTTGATGGTAATTTCCATTGGATGTAGCGACGAAATATAGATAGTAAGAAAATAGAATCTGTTGAACATTATCGTTGAAAATTTTTTGACGGTAACGTTGGTGTCATATCACATGTCTCCGCGCCATTTTACCGATGGATTAATTTGAGGGTAATGTCGGCGGGATTTTTTTTTAGTTTTTTTTGAAAAATTGACTGGGCTATTATCGTTGGTATATTTTGACGATAATTTTGACGGTAGTCTTTTTTTAATATTTTTTTCATCCATTTATAATGTATTTTGAAACAGTACTTTAACTTGATGTGAAGTATCAAACATACAAAGTAAAAATATGGATCATAGTAATTGAAATATTTCAAACAATGCTAATTATATTACATTCTTCTCAAAGTTTGATAAAGAAATACATATCATAGAACTATATTTACATTAACCCTATTCAAATTCATCATCTTCTTCCTCTGGTTTACCATCCTCTTCTTTCAAGGTAGTTTTCTGATCATCGAACTCGTCTTCCTCTTCTTCATCGCCTTCGACCCTGTATTCTTCTTAAAGATCGTCGTCCTTTGGTGGTAGTGCGTCATCATCTATTCCAAGGTCAATGATGTCATCATCTATAACAACCAATCTTAGGATGTTTGGCTCACCGGTATCAACCACCATTTTCGAAGGAGTTAGGTCATCAATTTGGTAAGGTTCCTGACTCTCTATCCTATTATCAGACTCGATGCGATCTCTTGGCTTAGTCTTAGCCACAACCACCCAACTAGACTTGCATGAACGTGGATAAGGCAAATAGTATACCTGTCGTGCATTTTGAGGTAGAATAAAAGGATTGTAATGCCTATATTTCTTAGTTACATTAACTTCAATGATATTGTAGTCTTTGTGCTTTCGTATTCTTTGTTGCGAACTTAGATCATACCATTCACATTTAAACATGCATACCTTGTACGTAGTGCGACAAAAATACTCTAATTCAATTATGTTGTGCAACACACCAAACCAATCAGAATGACCCTTGCCTGAATCCCACGAACCCAAGCTCCGGTATTATCTGTTTTCTTTTCAATCAACCACTGTAAAGAATGGAACCGATATCCATTAATATTATATATCAGGTAGCTATTGCCCTTATTCATTGGTACCCAATTAAATACAACTAGTTCTGAATCTGTTGTGTCAGTTAGATACACGCTGATGTATTCTCTGAACCAACGTGTAAATTTATTCAATGAGATATCAGGATTTGTCTTTTGGAATAACCTATATGATTGAATAGGATAAAGAAATTTTGATTATATTAAGAAGTTAGTATCTCATTGATTGCAATATTTAAGAAGACTTAAAAAACTTACATGAGGTAGGATGAAATATGGTCACAGTTAAGCAACACATGCAAATATGCAGAATCGATTTTTTTCTGCTATAACCAGTAGTCACTGTCTGCACCTATTGTAGCTCCTTTCAGAGCAAAGATTGGGTATGTTGTTATACTTGGAATGGATTCTTCCCTTTCATTGTTCCTGCAATCCTTGTTCTACGTGACTCAACATGAGACTGAAAATAGAATAAGCAAAAATGCAGATGTTTCCTTAGTTAGGAATGCTTGCAGATGCTGTCCTTAATCCGAGCTCTGTTCTTCACGGTGTGCTTGAATGAATCTATCATCCTCTCAAATTGGTACATCCACCGAAATTGAACCGGCCTACAAGGCATTGCTTCGTAATGTAGGTGGATTGCTAAGTATTCTATAACATCAAAAAACGATGGAGGGAATATCCTCTCTAGCTTACAAAGTATGATGGGAATGTTCTAGTCCATGACTATGAGATCATTAATGCTAAGTTTTGTAGCATATAACTTCCTAAAGAACTCACTTATTTCTGTGAGGTGTTTCTAGATGTTGGTTGAAAGTTTTCTGAACGCGACAAGAAGCAAAGACTCCATGAAGACCTGACAATCATGACTTTTCAACCCAGCAAGCTTACCCTATGACACGTTTATACACCTGCTTAAGTTAGAGGCATAAACATCAGGAAACCTTAATCTTCTAATCCACTTAAAAACTTTTATCTCTAGTCCTTCATTAGAGAGAACACCGTCTTTGGTTTAACCCACCATCCGTTATTAAATCTCTTTAAGTTCAGATCTGACCGCTTGCAAATATCTATCAAGTCTAATATAGCCTTATCGTTATCCTTTGTTCACTCTGATGAGTTTGGAAAACTCTAAACTAATTTGATGATAATAAAACATTATTAAAATAATTAATTACAAAATTATCAATTTAATCTTCAAAGCTATATTTGCTGATTAATAATTTTGTTATTTTGCAGGATATGTATATTGGGCTAAAAGAAAAATTTATAAGCCCAATGTGAAGTTAAAATTCAGCTTTGGTACAAAAATGGTTTAATATATGTAGCTGAATTTATGATGTGTTAATTGGGCCAGAATTATGTTAAACAAGCCCAAAATAATTGCTGCACCAAGTCCATTAAGGCTTGGATGAAAAGAGAAAGCAAATCTGCATGCTTTGTTCCGCTACCTCTCTTTTTCTTTAGTTGGAATTTAAATTTTTATGAAATAGCCTTAATTGCCTTGATAATATGAGAGAGAAAATGCAAATGTGATTTGATGGCTATTAAATGTGAGCTACACATTACAAGGTGGAAAAGAAAAGGAAGTGAATTTTTAATTGAACATAATTGATTTTAATTCCTTTCTTTTTTCATTTGGAAGCCTTTTTCTTTCTTCTCTCTCGTCTCTCTTTCTCACCTTCGGTCATATCAACATAGAGAAAGCATGGAGGTTATGGCTACACACCGAAGAAAAAGAGAAGAAGAAGCACATCTAAAGACCATCACAATGATGGCAAGAAAACATAACAAAATAAAAGTATGCTGTGGCTGAGATTTTCACCAAAAGTGGTAAGATTTGGTGAGGTAATCTCGAGCTCTTCATACCCAAAAAGAAAGAAGAAGATTCGGCCAGCAAGTAAGAGATCTTTGGAGGCATGGCTTGTCTCTGATTCTGCTCAACCACCACAAGAAGTAGCTAGAGTGGCGAAGTGATGGAAGAGGCAGAGATTGGAGCAGATGAAGCCATCATCATCATGAAGCATCAAGGGCCAGAAATCCATTTTGGAGAGCAAGCCAAGGATGGAGCGCTCGGATTGATGAAGAGTGATGACCAAGGAAGAACTAGAGGTATTTGCATGTTGGGTTTTACATGAGTTTCCTCTTCTCTCTGTGTGGCCGAACCGGTTCTGTTTTGAAGGAAAAGAAGTTAAGCTTGGTTTTTGTTTCAACTGTGAAGGCTTCTCTTCTCTATAAAAGGAGTGAACAGTCATGGTTTGAAGCAAGGAGTTAGAAGTAAGCAGCGAGAGTGCAAGGCACAGGATTCTCAGAGCTACCTAAGCTTACAGATTTTCTTCTCCTTCAATGTATTCTGTTTTATATTTTTCTATCTTGAGTCTCATTGAAAAAGGCAAACAGTGAGGTTTATAAGAAAAAGTCATAGAGCGGAAAAAGGCAGAGAGTGCAAAATTAAAAGAAAAAGTCATAGATGTCTTAGAGTTCCTTTGTACGTCTATGTTGTGTTTCATGATTCTGTGGGAATTCCCTTGTAAGTTGGGTTAGCACTTTACAGTTTGTAATCATGATGATTATAGTGAAATTCCATCATAGTTGTGAAGGAGACTGGATGTAGGCTGCATTGCACTTAGCGGCTGAAATCTTCTTTCTCTACTACTCTATTTCTGTTTCTACTGCACAGGAGCTAAAACCAAAAATATCTCGTGCCAAGTGATGAGACAAAATAAAAAAGTCTCGTGGCTAGGGACGAGACAAAAACAGAAAAGTCTCCTCAAGGACCAGAAAGATCAATCAAGCAAAAAAGGGGGCTAGGATTCAACCCCCCTTTCTCTTTGCCACTGAAACCATCAATTGGTATCAGAGCTTGGTCTCAAAGAGATCAAGCTTTGCAGCTTGGAGAAAAGATCCTCATGGTAGAAAGCAGTGGCTCAAATCTGGTGTCCTACAATCTCACAGAAGAACAGTCAAGCAACAGATCTCCTCTTTTCAATGGGAAAAACTATACCTATTGGAAGGAGAGAATGAAGATCTTTGTGCAAGCAATAGACTACATGCTTTGGAAGATCATCCTAAAAGGACCACAGTTTCCTACTAACACTAGTGCTGAAGAAGTAGTCACTCTTAAACCAGAAGCAAGCTGGACAGAGGAAGATAGGAAGAAAGTGGAGCTAAATGCCAAAGCCATAAATCTACTCAACTGTGCTATCAGCTTCGAGGAGTGCCGACGGGTATCACGATGCACAAAGGCAAAGGAAATCTGGGATAAATTGCAAATCACTCATGAAGGAACCACCATTATAAAGAAGACTCAGATAGACATGTTAAACAGGGAATATGAAATGTTTACAATGAAGGAAGGAGAATCCATTGGTGAACTGTTCGAACGGTTCAACACCATCACTGTTGGCTTGGATGCTATGGGAGTAACACATTCCGATTCTGTGCTTGTGAGAAGAGTGCTGAGATGTCTCACTAAAGAGTGGGAAACAAAAGCTTTAATTATTTCTGAGAGCAGTAATCTTGATTCCATGACACTTGATGATTTGAGAGGAAACCTTCTTGCTTTTGAAAACACTTATTTGAAAAAAGAGTCAAAAAATAAAGGAATTGCATTTTCTTCTGTAACTAACCCTCTGGATGATGAATCCAGTGATAACTCCTCTGAAGATGAATTTGTGTTGTTTGCCAAAAAATTCAGAAAAATGGTGAAGTTCAAAGGCAAAGGCGGCAGCTCAAGGAAAATGAAGAAAGACCTTAGCAAAGTGACTTGTTTCAACTGCAAGGAAACGGGGCATTACAATCTAATTGTCCCAAGTTAAAAAGGGAGGAGAAGAAAAAAGAAGGGTGGAAGAAGGGTCTGATGGCATCATGGAAAGACTTGGAAAATGACTCAGACAGTGATGAAGAAACTAAGATCAAGTCACAGCCTTGTCTCATGGAAAATCATGTAGATCAGGTATTTTTTCAAAACCCTGACATTGAAGACCTTCATCTTATGATAGATTACCTTTCTGAAAAAATAAGATGTTTTCTGACTGATAATCAAGATCTTGAACAACAAATTTTCATTCTTAAAGCTGAAAATGATTTTCTCAAAGAAAAGCTAAGGGAGGCCGAAACTGCTTGTGATCTTGTGGAAGAAAATAAGCAGTTGAAAGCTCAACTTAGAAGTTGTAAAAATGATCACTCGGTAGTTGCATATGTAAACTGTTTTAAGGAAAATGAAGAGTTGCTAAAAAGGGTCAAAAGTCTTGAAAATGACTTAGCCAAATTTACTCAAAGTTCTAAAAATCTAAATCAAATTTTGGCTAGTCAAAAACCACTCTTTGATAAAGCTGGTTTGGGGTTTTATAAATCTGATAGGAAACCTTCTTTTAAAGATAAAGCTTCTTCATCCAATGACACAAGGTTTCAAGATCCCACCTACTTTAACAAAACAGCAACTCCAAGGTTTTGTAGGTTGTGTAACCGAAGTGGTCATTTTCCCATTCAGTGTTTCTTTAGTGAAAGAATGATTGGTGATAAAGTTTACAAAATTTTTTTTTATTACAATGATTTGGGACATAAGAGATGGTTTAACGTGAAAGGATCCAAGAAAATTTGGATACCTAAGGTCACTTGAGCTTATTTTGTAGGTATGCCTAGCATCTAAGAGGAAGGAAAATATGTGGTACATGGACAGCGGATGCTCTAGGCATATGACCGGAAAGACAACCTTCTTCATAAAGCTTGATGAATATGATGGAGGACTTGTCACTTTCGGTGATGATGGTAAAGGAAAGATAGTGGCCGTTGGAAAAGTTGGTAAAAACTTTTCATCTTGTATAAATAATGTTCTTCTTGTAAATGGTTTGAAACATAATTTACTTAGTATAAGTCAATTGTGTGATTTAGGATTTGAAGTGATTTTTAGAAAATTTGTGTGTTTGGTTGTTTGTGAAAAAACTGGGGATATTCTTTTTGAAGCTAAAAGATGCAACAATGTGTATGGATTAACTCTTGAGGACTTGAAAGAACAAAATGTAACATGTTTTACATCTCTTGAATCTGAAAAATAGCTATGGTATAGAAAGTTGGGTCATGCTAGCATGTACCAAATTTCTAAGCTAGTAAAGAAAAATATGGTTAGAGGAATTCCTAAAATTAAATTTGATAAGGATCTTACTTGTGATGCTTGTCAATTAGGCAAACAAGTCAAATCTTATTTTAAACCAAAAGATGGAATTTCAACCAAAAGGTCATTCGAGATGTTACATATTGATCTTTTTGGTCCAACTAGAACACAAAGTCTAGGAGGTAAACACTATGGCTTGGTAGTGGTAGATGATTACTCTAGATTTGGTTGGGTACTTTTTCTTGCTCATAAAAATGATGCTTTCCATGCTTTTTCAACCCTTTACAAGAAAATTCAAAATGAAAAGGATTTAAAAGTAGCTCATTTGAGAAGTGATCACGGAAAAGAATTTGAAAACCAAAATTTTGAAAAATTTTGTGATAACTTTGGAATTTCTCATAATTTTTCATGCCCTAGAACACCTCAACAAAACGGGGTTGTTGAAAGAAGGAATAGAAGCCTTCAAGAAATGACTAGGGCTATGTTATGTGAGAATGAGGTTCCTAAATTTCTATGGGCTGAAGCTGTAAATACAACATGTTATATTTTGAATAGGACAATAATTAGAAAAGGGTTGAAAAGAACTCCTTATGAGCTATGCAAAGGAAAATCTTAAGTACTTTCATGTTTTTGGATGCAAATATTTTGTGCTTAACAACAAAGAAAATCTTGGTAAATTTGATCCAAAATCTTATGAAGGAATGTTTGTTGGATATTCCACCACTAGCAAAGCCTATAGGATTTATCTTAAAGAACATAGAACCATAGAGGAATCCATACATGTTACCTTTTGTGATTCTAACTTAATTCCCAGTACTGTGATAGATAGTGATTCAGATAGTGAAGGAGCTGGAACAAGCAAAAAAAATCCCAAGTCTGCCCAAATTGAAGAATCTGCCAGTCCAGAATTGTCTCGTCAGATTGGAGGAGACATTTCCATTTTGTCTCCTGAGCCGGCACGAGAAATTGAAACAGCGAGACCAACAGAAACTCATCAGAGTTCAACACCACATAGGAAGCCTAGAGAATGGAAGTCTATGAGGGATTATCCTCATGACTTCATCATTGGTGATCCCTCCCAAGGAGTGACAATAAGATCCTCAACCAAAAGACAATTCAAACCAAGCAACTTTGCATTTTTGTCACAAATGGAGCCCAACAATGTGAAAGAAGCTCTTGAAGATCCATCATGGGTCAAGGCCATGCAAGAGGAGCTTGCTCAATTCGACAAAAATGAGGTTTGGACATTAGTACCTCATCCGGATGGTAAGAAAGTTACGGGTACTAAGTGGGTGTTTAAAAATAAACTTGGTGAGGATGGACAAGTTGTTCGTAACAAGGCTAGATTAGTGGCCCAAGGTTACGATCAAGAAGAGGGAATAGATTTTGATGAGTCTTTTGCTCCGGTAGCTA
>NC_029772.3:4074530-4103550 GCF_000817695.3 Arachis duranensis
ATCTTTCGGCTGTTAAACGCATCATTAGATATATTAAGGGAACATGTGATTATGGTTTATGGTATCCAAAATCTGATGATTTTTGTGCAGTAGGGTTTTGTGATGCAGATTATGCGGGAGATAGAGTGGATAGAAGGAGCACCTCCGGCATGTGTTGCTTCCTTGGAAGCTCACTCAACATGTGGTCAAGCAAAAAACAAGTCACAGTAGCTCTATCCACAGCTGAAGCTGAATACATATCCGCCTCTGCATGTTGCTCACAATTAATTTGGTTAAAAACGCAGTTGGAATATTACAAATTAAAAATCAATAGTATACCATTATTTTGTGATAACATGAGTGCTATAAATATTTCAAAAAATCCTGTTTTGCACTCAAGAACAAAGCACATTGAAATCAAATATCATTTTATTAGAGAACATGTGCAAAAGGGTACATTGATATTCAATTTGTAAAATCTGAAGATCAACTTGCTGACATTTTTACAAAACCCCTCTGTGAAGATAGATTATGTTCTCTAAGAAAAAGCTTGGGAATGTTTGATTTAAGTTCTGTTAAAAATCTGTGAAATTCTAATTCTGTTTGGTTTTGTCTCGTAGGAAAGCAGGAGACAAATTTCAGGATGTGTTGAACGGGCCATGATACAGGGGGAGACTGAACTGAAGTTAATTATTTTGGGCCCCACCAAATCTCTTTGACCTCACTCTGACCCGTTCCTCATTTTTTTTTTAAATTATACTTTTGGGAAGTTGTCAAATCAAATCTTTATCCTTCTCCCATCCCTTGATTCTAGGAACTATTTTCACTTGTCTTGAATTAGTATGGACTGCATTGTCTTTGCCTCATTTTTTGCAGGGTCCCTCCTTGATGACAAAAGGGGGAGGAGAAAAAAAAGGCTGAATTGAAACTGTTATGTTTCAGGCTGAATTGAAACTGTTATGTTTCATTGATTTGTTGTGCTGTTTTGCTGACCTGTTTTGCTCTGTTTTATTCTTTGATCTGGCTCTGTTTTGAGCATTTTGTGTTAGTGGATTGATTTCAAGTTGAGCTTTGATTGTCATTTGCTTAAATGCAAGTATGCTGACTGGACCATTGTGTTTTGGTGAAAAACAAATACTTTGCCTTTTGTATGTTGTTTTCATTTATTTTGTTATGCCCCTTGATGCCAAAAGGGGGAGAAAGTGCTGAAAATTGAAATTAACAAAACAGGGATAAAATTCTTGTTTGGATTCATGACCTCCCTCGTTTTAAGTTTCAATATTTTGTTATGTGTTTGATGTTAATAACGCATCTGATTGATGCTTGCTGTTTTGAGTTGATAATTGAAGCTTTAAAGTTTGAAATTTAATTTTATCTTGGTAAAATATTTACTGTGTTGAATTTGACTTACCTTGATAAAATGATTGCTGTTTTGAATTGTCCTTGGCAGTTCCTTTACACTGTAATATAAACATGAAGTTTGAAAATTGCTATGGTTTGAAAGTATCAAGCTTGAGTAAAAATATTTTTCTTACCATAATTACTTTGCTCTGATTTGTTGATTGGAAAATATTTTTAAAACATATTGAACAGCAATTTATTTTTCAAAAATATTTTGGTTGATTTTTTTTTTTTGTGATTGAACAAAAAATCAAATTATTGATAATAAATGAGTTTTGATTATCATCCAACTATGCTCATAAATCAAGCATTCAACATTTCAAAATTAATATGTTGAATAACATTATTACTTCAAGGGATTGATGAAGAGTGATGACCAAGGGCCAGAAATCCATTTTGGAGAGCAAGCCAAGGATGGAGTGCTCGGATTGATGAAGAGTGATGACCAAAGAAGAACTAGAGGTATTTGCATGTTGGGTTTTGGATGAGTTTCCTCTTCTCTCTGTGTGGCCAAACCGATTCTGTTTTGAAGGAAAAGAAGTTAAGCTTGGTTTTTGTTTCAACTGTGAAGGCTTCTCTTCTCTATAAAAGGAGTGAACAGTCATGGTTTGAAGCAAGGAGTTAGAAGTAAGCAGCGAGAGTGCAAGGCACAGGATTCTCAGAGCTACCTAAGCTTACAGATTTTCTTCTCCTTCAATGTATTCTGTTTTATATTTTTCTGTTTAATTTTGTCATGTCTTGAGTCTCATGGAAAAAGGCAAACAGTGAGGTTTGTAAGAAAAAGCCATAGAGCGGAAAAAGGCAGAGAGTGCAAAATTAAAAGAAAAAGTCATAGATGTCTTAGAGTTCCTTTGTACGTCTATGTTATGTTTCATGATTCTGTGGGAATCCCCTTGTAAGTTGGGTTAGCACTTTACAGTTTGTAATCAGGATGATTATAGTGAAATTCCATCATAGTTGTGATGGAGACTGGATGTAGGCTGCATTGCACTTAGCGGCTGAATCAGGATATATCTGGGTGTAATCTTCTTTCTCTACTACTCTATTTCTGTTTTTACTGCACAGGAGCTAAAACAAAAAATATCTCGTGCCAAGTGACGAGACAAAATAAAAAAGTCTCGTGGCTAGGGACGAGACAAAAACAGAAAAGTCTCTTCAAATACCAGAAAGATCAATCAAGCAAAAAAGGGGGCTAAGATTCAACCCCCCCTTCTCTTAGCCACTGAAACCATCACACTCATCATCTATTATTATGTGCATGATATTATCAAACACATTTTTTTCAATGTGTATCACATCAAGATAATGTCGAACTAAGTTGTCTTTCCAATAAGGCAACTCCTAAAATATATTCTATTTAGTCCAATTATGCTTCCTGCCATATCCCGGAGGTCTCACACCTGCCCTGTTTTTGACGATCCTTGGGATTCTACTGACACAATGTCAAACTTGCCTACCACCCAATCTCACGGGTGCCTCTCATTATTCATTTGTATTTTATTTGAATGAGTCCTTGTTGTGCCGAAAAGGACGATCTATTCGAAGAATCTTTGATGGCAATCAAACCACAAATTCTTACCACCATTCGCCAATCAAAATGTCTTTGTATCTTCCATACAAATGAACATGTCATTCTACCATAAGTGGACCAACCTGATAACATCCCTTATGTAAAAAAGTCGTTAATAGTCCACATCAACACAATACATAGTTAAAAGTTTATCTTCGTCGAAATATCGTACGTTTCTACACCACAGATACACAACTCTTTTAATGATTAATTTTAATATACAAATAACATTTTTTACTTTAAAAATAATAATGCTCTGCTATTGTTATTTCTGCCTTCTCATGCATTTTTTTAAATACAACTAGAAATGTATAACAAGAAAGGTTTATTTACAATTTAAGAATATAACTTAATTATAAGAACAAAATTAATTTAATATTAATAAAATTAATAATAAATCAATGATAATATTATTCATATACTAAACATTTCTGATATTTGTAAAAAAACATAGCTATTGTTAATCAATTATATATTTAATTATTTTTAAATTAATTGAATAACAAAATACATATTGGTCATTAAAAAAATAAATATAAAGAATTTTTTTATAATTCAAAACACTAACAAAGAAACTCATAAATAATATTTACTACAATAATAGACGTAAATGTAACAGAATTATAAAATCAATATGAAATATATAAATACTATTTCTAATCGATTTTTTTTCTTTTTCTCTTTTATGAGTTTATCTGTTCTCTCTTTCTTTAACAAACAATCAAACTCAACAATTAATAGTGAATTTAAATGATGGACCATACCAAACCATACAAGATTTTCTATCATTAAAGGTAAATTATGTCTATCATTTGTCCTTTTCCTTTTTTTTTGTCTTTTTCCTTCTCTTCCTAGTTTTTTATTTTTTTGTTTCTTTGATTCTTTTCTAGCGTCTCTTTTGTTTATTTTTCTGAATGTTATTGAAAGTTTTTTTTATTTTTTTTATTTTACGTTATCTTTTAGTTTGATATATCAAGGAACTAATGTATCACGTATTAAAATATTATTTAAAAATTTATTATTTATCAACAAATTACTATATATATAAGGTAAAATTTAAACTCCGATCTCGACACTTATTTAAACAGACTAGTGAATTAATTATTCGACCAACTCAAATTGGTTATCGATGATGTCTTTTTATTTGGTTTAAGTTGATCCGTTGATCTATTTTATTACCATGAAATAACGAAAAGTTATGGTTAATTAGTTGGCTAATTAAAACCACTAAATTATGAACTCAAATATACAAAACTGTCCATATTTGGTTACCAGTTTTACAAAGGAAATAATTCCTCTTAGCTCTTGCCTTCTTTCCACTTAGTGGCCAAGGATATATATGCTTGAGTTCTTGTTTATTTTTTCTAGAAACTCCTACTAGAATGCAGTAGCTAGAACCAAAAAATGTTAGACAATGATTCAACTAATCCACACAACTAAAAACAATAGTACTCAATATATAAATAATGGAGCTATAACAAAAAAATCACTAGTACAATAATTCAATGTACAAATATTTTGTGTGATGTCAAATATGGAAATGAGTCACATTCAAAAATAAGATTGACAAAATGGTTCGAGTCTATTGGATTGTTTCGTTTAGTTATTTTACATGAAGGATTTTTTACTCTCAAAATAAGTTCGTAAAAATAAGAATATTTAATGAGTGTGGTCCAATTAACACGTGAATTAACAAATTGGTCCATAAAATAAATAAATTGACTAGTTTAATTCATTTAATTTTTTTTTATTCTTTTCCAACCTAATAACTATTAAAAATGCAAAACATTTGATCTTTTTATTTTTAATTAAAAGTTATCCATTGAGACAAAAAATAAAAAATAAAAGTGAATGTCCGACAGATTTTTTTTAACTAAGTTAGGTTTTCATTTTAAAGATTTTGTTTGCAATAATACGAACAATCAAGATGGTTAGAGTCTAGCCAAATGTTTGGATGAATTCAAAATCTCTATGTAAATAATGCTTATACTAGATATTAAGATGTTTTTTTTCTTTGTAAATTGAATGGTTCTAAATCTGTTTTTTGATCTATCATATTTTAAGTATTTAAAAAGAAAAAAAAAGTAAAGAGACAGAAGCTAATTGAATCAGTTTTTGTGATTTATGTTGCAATGATATTGAATATATCTCTTTCTAATTTAAATGTGATAAAATATTTAATAATTAATATTTTAAATCATAAATAAATAAAACTAATTATTATATTTATAATTAATTAAATTGTTCAATTATTGTGCTGATTTGGAGTTAGTTCATATACTTTTTCCTTTTGCATATATACTTAAACACGTTAGACTAACTCGTATCCCTATTTAAAGAGCGATGTAAGTCTAGTCTAATTTAACCTTATAAATCATTAAAAGTTAAAAATAAATAAATAAAAAAGCACTAGATTCCAAACATGAATAGGATTTAAAACAAGCATCTTAGGACGGATAAAAAGTTCAATTTCTAACAATTAATGTATCTTATGACAAATAACAACATATATAGAGATTGATCATGTTGTCGCTCCTAATTATGAATTGAAAAACTTGCATAATGCACTCTATCATGGAGAAGATCAATCCCAATAATAAGTTTAGACAGTTAAAGGGAATATTGCAACCCCAAATCATTAGTTAAGGGCAGTACAGTTGGATTTTTTTTTTCTTCATACAAGGTTAATTATTAATGATGTTTATATAAACAATAATATATTTCCTCGTGTTCAATATAGTCAATATATACTTTAAAGGCAATTTTCTTAATTCAATATTTATGTTATTTTCACATTTTTAGGTAATATTTGTGAAGCATTCTCTATCACCCACCTTACAATATTAATTACAGCCAACGATGAAACTATATAAATTAGTTTATGTGTTTGTCTTAATATATAGTTTTTTATTTATTAAATATATAAAATTAGTATAATTCATTAATAATAGAAATGTTTTTGTCTTAATATATAGTTTTTTATTTATTAAATATATAAAATTATAATAAATATGATATTAATCAAGTTAATAAATAAATATCTTTTTTTACAAATAAATTTTGTGTATGTTCAAGTCTTATAACTAGCAAGCATGCAAAAAAATATTTTTTATTAATATATATGACAACAAATATTTTGAAAACAAAATTCGTACAAAGTTTTCTTCAATCCTTATTATATATAATAAACTAAAAGATCCTTACTTCCAAGTTCCAAGCTCAGTGCATTAAGGTACCTAGCTATTACTTGTTATATTATTGTTATTTCTTGTCTAATGAGCTAATGGCCCTTGATAAATTTATACTACTCTTTTTGAATCTTGAATCACATAGTGAAAGAGAAATATAATATATATTATTTTTGTTTTTGATATTAAATTAAAGGAGACCGATAAAAAGTAAAAGAAGATAAATATTTTATAGCATAAAAGTAAAACGTATAAGAAAGTATACACAAAAAATAAAAAATAAATATTATTTCTTATGATTAAGCACTGATCTTGTATAACTAATCAAAATCATTTACATTGTTTGATATTAAATAATAATATTTTAACTAACAACTTTTGTAATCAATTATTGATTTTAAACCTTTTAATTAGCGTATAGATGACAAATATTGTCAAAGAAAGCATCAAATTTTTTAATTGCTCATCACTTAATTACTATATGTATAAAATAAAATTTTAATTTTTAATATGTAGTTAAACGAACGAATGAACTCACTATTTCACGAATTTAAATTGGCTAAAGAGATCAGAGTATCGTCTTTATTTAAATAAATAACAACTTTTGCACTCTTCCCAAGTGCTTTTGAAATCTAGGTTAATCATAAAACGCAAATTTATACCTTTGTTTTTTACTTTTTTCTTTTTTACTTTGGAAGCCGTCTTTTATTAAACTGAAAAGCATGATCACTTGATCACATTAGCCATCAAATCCAACAGGGAGCGTATAGTCGTATACTACACATATTCTTTAATAATAATAATAATAATAATAATAATAAATATTTTAAAATGTTTTTATCACTTATGAGTAACAATAAGAATTTTCCCTGTACCTATATTGCTATTAGGGCATAGTTAACAATATTATATATAAAAAGGATTTTTTTTTTTGTTTTAAAGATAAAGAGACTCGAATCTGCAACCTCTAAATGAGTATGGAAAGACTATATCATTTGAACTATAATTTATTATCAAAAAAAAAATCTAATTAATACTTTATATTTCTAATACATTAAATACATAAAAAATTTTAAAAAAATTTATCATCATCTTGACAATTTTTTTACGACACTTTTTTAATTAAATCAAAACTACTAAAAAGGAAATCAACTTCTTTATTACTTATAAAAATGTTTTTAAGTAATGGGGTGGGAGTTTACTATATAATAATAGAAATTACCCCTAATATGTAACAGAAAAAGAATAAAAATTATTTTTTTTTCAACTAACATGAACAAAATTTTTTTTAGGAACATAATTATTTTCTTTGCAATGTCATTATTTCTTCCTAGTTTGAACCCGTGATTCATGATGACCCTATATGGTACAAAGAGGATGATGAGAAGATGAAGTACATAATAATTAAACAGATAATAATAATTCATGTATGTAGTTTTCTTGAGTAATGTGGATTTTTGATTTATGAATTTAATATTTAAGATGTTGTAATGTTGTTCCTTTCACTCAAGGCCAGTATGCCCTTTCATTGTTTTATAATTCATTCTTTATTTATATCAAAGGGTACCCGACATTGTGACCAGATCTTTCATCTTTCATATATTATTATATCATTATTCTTTTAATATATTTTACACCTCCATGTGCACTTCACTTCTCCGTTAGATTCCTCAACCAGTTCTTCCATCCATATATGAACAAATATATTTAGACAATCTCAAAAAAATTCTTATAAAGAAATTATTAAACTATTCTTTCACTTGCAGAAATTATATTTAGACAATCTCAAAAAAATTCTTATAAAGAAATTATTAAACTATTCTTTCACTTGCAGAAATTATATTTAGACAATTTCAAAAAATTTTGTAGAAAAATTTTTTTTATTTTTTTTATTCTTTCACAATTTTATTATCGTTACATACTCTTTATGTACTTTTTTTGTTTTTTTATTTTTGAAAAAATTTTATTGATTGTTGATTAATTAAAATTTATAAACTATAAAAGTAAAATTAAATATATACAGAGCATGAATCTATGAAAGATAAAAAACAAACAAAGATAAGATAAAAATAAGATAATAATAAAGACTAAAATTATAATTGAATTTGTGTATTCTGTTGAATTGAATTTATAGGGCGTGAGACTTTTTTATTGTTGTCATGGGTTAAGGTAGAAGAATGGTTTAATATGCTCTCCCAAACTAAAAGATAAAAGATGTCAAAAATACTAAACTTATTCAAATTAAGATGAAAAAGTGGTTTAATAGACATTATCACATGGTAGGTGTAAAATTATATAAAAAGAAATATGTAATGATATGAATATTGATATGATTTGGTTTCTACTTCAAACAGCTCATGTTGTAAAAACTTTAATAGATTAAAATATAAAGTCCTCGTGATGATGATATGATACCAATTTTTATTATAAAAGTGTATGAATAAATATAAAATAAATAAATAAAGGAGTCAACTAAAAGTCATTTGATACTCATCAAGAGATTGGTGAATCTTGATATAGCAATAAGGTAGTGTTTGTTTTGAGGTAATGAGATTAGGAGACTGAAATTCAGTATCATATTTGTTGGGTTGAAGACTGGTACTAAAATTTTTGTCTCTGTCTTCAAAATTTCAGTATTTCAGTACCTCAAAAAGTGGGGATACAGGAGACTAAAATTTTTAGAGATGGAGACTAAAACTTTAATAATATTTTATACCTAAAATACCTTCATTTCAATTAATTAATTCCGATTTTGCCCTTTGTACAAATTAAATTAAAATTTCATTCTTGTTTCAATTTCTGTCTCTTAGGTAGCGTTTGGTGGAAAGACAGAGACGGAAAGATTGATACTGAGAGACAGAGACTAAGAGACAGGGATTGAAATAAATCTCAGTATTCTGTTTGGTGTAAAATGAGAGACAGGAACTGAAACAATAATGAAACTCTAATTTAATTTGCACAAAGGGTAAAATTGGAATTAATTAATTAAAATGAAAGTATTTTAGGTATAAAATGTTATTAAAGTTTCAGTTTCCATCTCTAAAAATTTCAGTCCCCTGTGTCCCTACTTTTTAGAGGTACTGAAATACTGAAATTTTAGAGACAGAGATAGAAATTTTAGTACCAGTCTCTGAACTAACAAACACAATACTGAGTCTCAGTCTCTCAGTCTCTCAATCTCTGTCTCAGTACCTCAAAACAAACGCTACCTTATTTTATTGAAATTTATTTTAATCCTGTCTCTTTTAGTGTCTGTCTTCCGGTCTCGGTCTTTCCGTCTCTCTCTTATTTCAATTCCTCACTATCTTGTGACTAAGAAGTCATTAATTTGAATAAAATCTTTGGATTTGCGTTTCTATTTATAAGAATTATAAGATTACTGTATGTATACCAAATTCATATCAGATCCTAATAGATTGTGAAGAATTGATATGGTTTGATCCTAGTTTCTTATATTTTGACAGTGGAAAGTGGAAACAAATCCAAATTGCCTTGCCTCTTTGCATTTCTTTGTAAATAATCCAAATCCAAATATGTGTTGTTTTAGCTGCTTAGTTATATTTATGAAACACATCATGTAGGAACCACATGAATGGCTCATAAACAACTTCAACCACATAAAATAAATGGACCACACAAATAATAAGAATAAGACCCAGGCTAAGAGCAACTGTAATAGAAATTTTTTTGAATATCACTTCTATTATTTTCAAGGATTGAATTGAATTGATTTAGAATTAAAATTTATATTAAAATTGATAGATGGAATAAAATTTTAGAAACAATGTATCACTTTAATGAAAAATTAATAAAATAATTTTGTTATTTGTATAATTATATTGATAAAATAATTAAAAATAATAAAAATTTTAATTAAATTAAATCAAGTATTGGAGCGACAAATTTTACTTTTAATTTTAAATTATTATTTATAATATAGTTCCACAAATAGTGATATGTCATTTTATGGGATTCAAAATGAAACAAAACTTAAAACTAGCATTGAAAATGCTCTAAACTAATTAAGGGAATAAGGGAATTGCTTATCTTCTTTGCTAACCAAAATGAATAATAGAGCTTTTAAGCTATAAATTCAAAATATCATAATGTATTAATGTCCTTTCTCATTTGATATCACTATCAATCTTCCTATCAACATTTTACTGTATATCCTGTTTCATACCAAATAAATATAAGAAGATGAAAAAATAAATTTAAGAAAAAAATAAAGAGCAAATAATGCAGGGAACAAGATAATACATATGTCCACATGGGGAGCAACAAGAACATGGAAAATCTTCTTCTCATGATTTTCAGTTCCACCATACATTTACATCTCTCTGATATTTTTACCATCACTGAATAATAGCTGACAAAATAGTACCAAATATGTGAACTATTTTTAGTGAAACATCCCAAAAGATTTCATCATACCAAACTACAAGTTTGAGATGTTAAAAAGTGAAGAATACTGAAAAGTTTTACCAGAATGAAACAACTAAAATGGGGTATGATGATATGAGCATGACCTTCTCTCTGTTATTATTAATAATAAAGAAAGAAGAAAGAAGAAAAAAGAAAACATTGAAATAATAATAAAAGAATAAAGAAGAAGAAGGTGGCACTTGGATCCAGATCTTCTCCTGTTCTTCCTTCTCTATAAACAAAAATAAAAACATGGGGTTTCCCCCTCTACAATCCCAAAACATATCAACCATTATCTTCTCTCAACAACAATGCCTGAAAGCTTAAGGAATCTTTCACTTTCTCCCAAAATCTTCTTCTTCACCTTGCTTCTTTCATTAAACATCATTCTCCTCTTTCCATGTTGTTGTTTCTCACTTAATGAACAAGGCCAAGCTCTTTTATCATGGAAGAACAGTTTAAACAGCACTTCAGATTCATTAGCATCATGGAACAATTCTACTTCAACACCATGCAACTTTTTTGGTGTTCGTTGCAACTCACAAGGGGATGTTGTCCAAATAAATTTGAAATCAGTGAACTTGGAAGGTTCATTGGTACCTTCAAATTTTCAACCATTAAGGTCATTGAAGATTCTTATCCTCTCATCAACAAACATCACAGGAAGGATCCCAAAGGAGATTGGAGACTACCAAGAACTCATGTTTCTTGATCTTAGTGGCAATTCTCTATTTGGCGAAATCCCAGAAGAGATTTGTAGGCTAAGAAAACTAGTTAGTTTGTCCCTTCACAGAAACTCACTTGAAGGAAACATTCCATTCAGCATTGGGAATCTATCAAGCCTTGTGAACTTGACACTCTATGATAATCATCTCAGTGGTGTGATTCCAAAGAGCATTGGATCCTTAAACAAGCTTCAAGTGTTTAGAGCTGGTGGCAACAAGAATCTTAAGGGTGAGCTTCTATGATGCACAAATACTCAAATACTGCTACCTTCAATTTCTTAAATTTATGTATCACACTGTATCGGATTCAATATTTGTATATTTGTATTTGTCATTGTGCAAAGCAGGTGAGCTTCCATGGGAGATTGGAAACTGCACCAACTTGGTCATGTTAGGTCTTGCAGAAACCAGCATTTCTGGGAGAATCCCTTCATCAATTGGAATGCTGAAAAGGATTCAAACCATGGCAATTTACACAACACTATTGTCAGGTCCTATTCCAGAAGAGATTGGCAATTGCAGTGAGTTGCAGAACATTTACTTGTACCAGAACTCTCTCTCAGATTCAATCCCAAACCAAATTGGAGAACTCAGCAAGCTTCAGAATCTTCTTTTATGGCAGAACAACATAGTTGGTAGAATCCCAGAAGACCTTGGAAGATGCAGAGAGATCAAGGTCATAGATTTCTCCGAAAACCTTCTGACAGGTAACATTCCAAGGAGTTTTGGTCAGCTTTCTAATCTTGAAGAGCTTCAGCTTAGTGTCAACCAGGTCTCAGGCTCCATACCTCCTGAAATCTCAAACTGCACCTCTCTGGTTCAGCTGCAGCTCGACAACAACGCTCTCTCCGGCGAGATTCCGGCACGCATCGGCGACTTGAGAAGCCTAACTCTGTTCTATGCTTGGCAGAACAATCTAACAGGAAAACTCCCAGATAGTCTTTCTGAGTGCCAAGAACTTGAGGCACTTGATCTTTCATACAACAATTTGATAGGTCCAATTCCAAACCAACTATTCGAATTGAAAAATCTCACCAAACTCTTGCTTCTTGCCAATGATTTATCCGGCGTTATTCCGCCGGATATAGGTAACTGCACTAGCCTATACCGGCTCCGGTTGAATCACAATAGACTAGCAGGTAACATTCCACAAAAGATTGGAAACTTAAAAAATCTGAATTTCTTGGATTTGAGCAACAACCATCTCAGTGGGGACTTTCCTCAAACACTTGGTGGGTGCCAGAACCTTGAGTTCTTGGATCTTCATTCAAACAGCATCACAGGTTCTGTTCCTGATTCTCTTCCCAAAAGCCTTCAATTAATTGACATATCAGATAACATGCTTTCAGGATCATTGACTCATTCCATTGGTTCACTGAATGAATTAACAAAACTCTACCTTGGAAAGAACCAAATCAATGGAAGAATACCTTCAGAGATTCTCTCTTGTTCCAAGCTACAACTTCTTGATCTAGGAAGCAACAGTTTCTCAGGGGAAATCCCAAAAGAACTTGGCCTACTTTCTTCGCTCGAAATCTCGCTGAATCTCAGCCATAACCGACTCTCCGGCGAGATTCCGACCGAGTTTTCGAGCCTGGGAAAGCTAGGAGTACTTGATCTCTCACACAACAATCTCACAGGGAACTTAGATGCTCTTTCTAGCCTTCAAAATCTTGTTTCCTTGAATGTTTCCTTCAATGGCTTCTCTGGTGAATTACCAAACACACCATTCTTCCATAAGCTCCCTCTCAGTGATCTCGCCGAAAATCAAGGTCTCTATATTTCTGGAACTGCTATAAACTCTTCTTTGAAAACAGAGTCAAAGAGTCACAAAAAATCAGTTATGAAGTTTGTTATGTCAATTCTCCTTAGCATCAGTGCTGCACTGGTGCTGCTAACGGTCTGCGTCCTGATTCGTTCACGATTGAACGAATCATGGACGCAGGCCGATAGCTGGGAATTGACATTATATCAAAAATTTGAACTATCCATTGATGAAATTGTCTTGAATTTGACCTCATCGAATGTGATTGGAACCGGAAGCTCTGGAGTGGTGTACAAGGTATTGATTCCCAACGGCGAAATACTAGCCGTTAAGAAGATGTGGTTGTCCACGTCATCGGAAGAATCTAGAGCATTTGATAACGAGATTCGAACACTTGGATCAATTAGGCACAAGAATATCATAAGGCTCCTTGGTTGGGGATCCAACAGGAACTTGAAACTCCTTTTCTATGATTATCTCCCTAATGGAAGTTTGAGTTCTTTGCTTCATGGTTCAGGGAAGGGGAAAGCTGAATGGGAAACAAGATATGATGTTGTGTTGGGTGTAGCTCATGCACTTTCATATTTGCACCATGATTGTGTTCCTTCTATAATCCATGGAGATGTTAAGGCCATGAATGTCTTGTTAGGACCTGGATTTCAACCTTACCTTGCTGATTTTGGTCTTGCAAGAATTGCTACTGATACTGAAAATTCTATGCAAGTACAAAGACACTACCTTGCTGGTTCATATGGATACATGGCTCCTGGTAAATTTTCCTTTTCTTTTCTCTAAATTTGAATTGAATTAAGTTAAAAGTTCACTGTGAAATTGATAGTTGAAAACTATTTGATGACAATTTAGTCGAATATGTTAAATCATTTAATGATTATGAAAAAATAATTACACGTGAGTCTCCATTTTGAATTAGTTAGTTAGAGGCTAAACCTTGCGTAAATGTTATGATTGCTGTCTTGGGGCACTTTTACAGAATGTAGTTGGTGCAATTGAAATTTTAAAGACTATTTTAATACACAAGACCAATCTGAACGATTATTTTGGGGCTTAACTTGTTTTAGTCTATATTTTTTTTGGTATTTTCTCATGAATTGAACTAATTAGAGGTTAGGTCTTGGTGCCAAGTTAAGATTGTTTTCTGTGACAAATGGTCACACATCTAAATGGTAGACAAAAATCTTTTTACCTATTGGCCATCTTTATTTTCTTTTATTCTAAACTTGAATTTAATAGGGTGATCTAGTGCTTATTAATCTCCAAAATAAAGGTACTAATTTCATTTTGTTCGTGGTTTATGCACAGAGCATGCATCTATGCAACCAATAACTGAAAAGAGTGATGTATACAGTTTCGGAATGGTTCTACTTGAGGTTCTAACAGGAAGGCACCCATTAGACCCAACCCTACCAATGGGTGCACCCTTGGTTCAATGGGTTAGGAACCACTTAGCCAACAAAGGTGACCCATCAGACATCCTTGACTCAAAGCTCAAAGGGAGATCTGACCCTACCATGCATGAGATGCTACAAACTTTGGCAGTGTCATTTCTATGTGTTAGCACAAGAGCAAATGATAGGCCAACAATGAAGGATGTTGTTGCAATGTTAAAGGAAATTAGGCCTATTGAAACATCAAGGCCTGATTATGATGTGCTGAAGAATAAAAAAGGAGGTTTGAGCTTAGCATCACATAGTTCTTCACCAATTAGACCACCATCACCATCACCATCACCATCACTACCTCCTAGGAATGCTGTTGTTTCTCATGGATCTTCTAATTGTTCCTATAATTTCTCTGATGAGTCAAACAGTTAAGCAGTTAACTCAATTTATCATGTAAAAGTTGTAATTTTTGCCCAATTGTATATAGTCTATTGTAATATTATGATGTGCCAGTGCTAGTAGAGTGGTAAACTAATTTGTCTCTCTTTAAAGAGATTTATTCAGCAGTAATCCTTTGAGAGGCTGGAGATTTTCAATTAGCCATAATTTCTAAGTCGGATAGAGAGGCAAGGGATTTTGACAATCAAGTCACTCAAGTTCAATAAGTATAAAGATTAGAAAAAATAGTATATTTTAGAGTGGATTTTCCACGCAATATTTATAATATATTTATTATGGATTTAGAGAAAGATTTATGTTAGATTCTTGCCGAATTTTAGATTGACTTGATGCTAAATGTCCTGTTTTAAAACGATAATACTTAAAAAAAAAAAAAACCAACCCAAACTTGTCTTATTCTTATTTAGTATTTATTAATTATAATGATAATTAATAAATATTAAATAAAATAAAATTGAGCTATTTTTATTATTTTTTTATCTTCCAGAAATTTTTGTTTTGAAAATACTAGACCGTAACAAGATGAAATGCATTAAATCAATCAAAGTTCCAATAATAAAATCTAAATTTTATAGGGGCAAAAAAATCTATATAATGCTTTTGGTGTAATTTCATATCAATTGGCAATAATACACGTCTATGAAGCCAGTATAATGTACTTAGGAATAACATCGGATGAAACTGAATTCGTTTTGATTCAGATTCGTTCTTAAATAATAATCGAATTTATTTTTGAGATTCTTATATTTATTTAGTTCTAGATTTGATAAAATTATACTACTTTTGAATTATATTAAAATTGGTTTTTAATTGAGTAAGGTTTAAGTCTTGATACATTTTATGTCAAAAAATTATGATAAATTAATTTATAAAAAAAAATACTTGTCACAGAAAAATTAATAACCATACTTAAATTTAAATTTGTCTATAAATTCTAATTTCATATTTTTTAATCTATTTTTTAATTCAACAAATGTGATTAAAAATAAAATAATAAGTTTATAATTAATATAACACAATATTAGAATTAATTTAAAATATATATACTTTTTTAGTCCTCTTAAAACACACATTAGTCGAGTGAAGTCGAGTTTGTCATGATCCGAATCCGATCCTAAATAATGATCGAGTCTATTTTTTAAATTTTTATCTGACCTTAAATTCGACGAAATCACACCAAATTAGTATCAAAATATTCGATTTTAGGTCAGATCTTCGAAACGAAACGAATAACGTGAACCCTACTTAAAAATATAAATAATTTCATATCCATTTACATTGTACATAGCAAATAAATTTAGCATTTTTGTGTCAATTGATTTGCTTTGCAAATTGCAACCTTTGTATATTTTGACCAAGCAATTAATTACTAGTGTTGAATCAATGACTATATATTAACAAATTAATTAATTAATAACATTTATTTGTTGGGGTTGTATTGTGTGAATGTTAGAGAAAATTACTTTGTTGTTAATGCCAGCTAGGGGGATTTCTAGGAGATAGTGAAGGTTATCTGTCCATGGCCATGGAAAAGAAAGGGACCTTAAGGCTTGTGGAAGCTGAAACAATGATTGGCATATTTTGGATATATCTATTTAGAATTTATTGATATAGAGGAATAAAAGATTCTTGCATGTACTCTCTTTAATCCTCAAACACAAACATGGCCAAGCCAGGCTTTCAAACACTACCCACATGGTCCCATGTTCACCGCCTTACATGATCATGTGACACAAATTAAAATTATGTCCCAAATTTTTAATTAAATTTTTATATATTATACAAGCTTGTGACTTAGTTAATAAAAATTACAATTAACAAAAATATAATATTTCATCTTAAAAAAACTTATACATATTCAATAATGATGATGATAATAAAAAAAGAGAATTTTAAATTGTGAAAAAGAATAATTTAATTATCAAAAAAAAAATCCGAAATATCTAGACGTATATGTAACCTCTAAATCTTAAGTTAAATGTATAATAATAATAATATTACAGTAGATGACTGTTAAAACATATTAGTGTAGTTTGTCTTATTATTTATCAACACTAGAAATTAAATAAGTCATTTTATATATGTGTGCTATATATTTTCAACAGAATAACCAATGTGTATTTATATACGTGTATATATCTACTCGTGTTCCATATATTTTTCAGTAGAATAATCTATGTATGTGTACGCGTATGTACATGCGTGTTCTATATATTTTCTAACAAAATAATTAATTATTAAAATAAGTGTTGGGTTTTTTTTATTCTCTTTTTATGCGGAGACAAAATCTAAATATTAGTATCCAAATTTATAAATAGTTGAAATAATTGAGGTAAGTTAGGGTTGAATGAGAGAGGTCTTATTTACAAGAAAAACACCAAAACACTAGAGAGAAGAGACGAGAGAAAATTATTTTCACATATATACAAAACATTTCTATAAATTGGTTGCTGTACATTTGTTAACCGTTGGATCGAGTTTAAATTTGAACAGTGTGTTCCGTACACCTGGTTCTTTATTTTCATCGTTCGAATCTTCAATTTAATGTCTATAAAGAGAGATATTGGTCACACATAGTGACTCTGTTTTTGTAATATTTTCATCTATTTTTGTTCATGTTTTGTAAACTTTGAAGTTTGGGTTGTTTGGCTTGTTGTATGCATATTTTGTGTAGTAATTTGTGACTATCTTATACCCTAATTTTTATCATAGTAAAGCTATTTCCTAATCTTGGTGACTCATAGTTTTTACTTCTCGCATTGAGAATGTTTTCCACGTTAAAAATTTTAGTGTGTTAGCTTGTCTCTCTAATTTCTAGTTTATATGATTTTTTGCTGTTACGGAATATTATTGTGCTGCTTTTAATATTTGTTGTGATAAAGTATTATTACTCCTCTAATTCTTACAAGTAGAAAATTATATATTTTATTTCTGTCATAATTAAATATTTTACAGTAGAGAAATTAAACTTTTATTTTATAATAAAATAATCTAATTTTTCATAAACAATATATAATATATACTACCATATACTTTTTTGTGTTTTAATTATAAATGTAAATCGTGTTTATTTATATTATTTATTGTATTTAATTATGATATAATATTAAGAACTTGATTATAATATAATTTTAAGCTAAAAACCATTTCCTATATATTCATATTCCTATACAGATGACCAAGGCATGAAGATTTCTAATACTCGTATAGCATGGCTCAAAAGAAATTATGTATACAATATTTTTTTTGATAAAATATTGTTTTTGTGTCAAACATTTGATAGAATAAATAAATATTAATGTTGTTTCCTAACGTGTTTTTTGTCCTATTTATATCACCAGATGATTTAAAGGTAATTAGATGTTATCTCATCATTAACTCAATCAAAAAAATACTTTTAAGGGCGGTAACATATATAGTAGTGCTATGATATTATTATTGTGACTAATTAAAAAAATAAAAATAAATAAATAAAAAATAAAAAAATTAGCTTATAAAAAAATTTAGAATAGTATAGTCTTCTTTCTCATTCTAGCTACATGAACACTGTATAAAAAATATATATGTAATTTAACTTATTTTAATATATATTTAACATTGATAACTGACTTTAATATATATTTAGTATAATTATATTCTCCGTTAGTATTTTAATGATAGATACATTTTCTATTGAATTGCCATCTTTTTCTATAATAATAAGATAGAAAGTCAGGTGCAGTCGACTGACTTCATATGAAGTTGATAACTGAGTTTTCGCCTAATAATAATTCTCTAGCTTGACATACATACATAGGATCTTTTAAGAGGGTAAAAAGAACAAATTTCGACTATTCAACTACATGGGGTCTTGTAATAACTTTAAAGGGAAATTGGAAATTAAATGTGTCACTCTTACATATTCATATAAACTAAAATTAGCTGTATCTATATCTAGTAAAGGTGAAAAAAGCACATGCATCTGCAGGACCAATATGCATAGTAATTGGCCCAACAATGAAAGATGGCATTCATAATGATGATGATGATGATAATAATAATGGCGAGATAAGTTCATAGTTGGTAACTACTCCCAAACAAATAACTTCAGTGTCCCTCCCTCAAATAAGGAAAGGCACCATGCAGCTTTTAACTAAGATTATATTCTCACCATGTTATAATACTTCCTTTATATATATGGTTAAAATTACAATGCATGCTCAAGACACAATAATATAGATAGGTGACACAAATTAATTAATTAGTCTCAAAAAACCTTCAAAGTCTGTATGAAATTATGTGATATAAAATTGCTGGAGTAGTATCTTCTGTACAAAAGTAAATAAATATATAAAAAGGTGTATAATATAACTGATTAAGATGAAATCTTCATGATAAACCAAGAAACTTTCCACGTGGGGTAGATCTGCTCCTTCTAAATTCAGGCATGGTTACTGTTTTACTTGATTCTTTAGTATTACTACCTCCTGAACCACTCAAAAATTTGTTCTCAACTCTGCTAGCTGCTGATAATGGTTCTCCTCCTTGCACTATTCCTCTGCATATGACAAAAAGGAAAAAAAAGAGGGTTATATTATTAACATTGAGACTAGTTATGAACATAATATTTCTTAAAATGAAAATCTAGGTACTTTTTTGATTGTGTATTTAAACTGATAGAGAAAAAAAAAAGCGATGTTTGGATTTTATTAAACATATATAGAGACAGATAATAACAAAAAAATGAAGAGATAGAAAGAACATGGTTCTAAAAACCTATTCAAAATGGTCGGGTCGAACAAAAAATCGGTGAAAAATCTAATTCGGTCTGTATAAAAACTATTGTAGAACAAAACTGCCACTAAATAAAAAAATTGGTCGAAAATTCATCGGTTGAACTAGTGTTGAATTGGTTGAACTAATAAATTAATAATTAGAACATAAACTTGAGAACGAGGGATATTTATTTATTTTTTTTATCTCTATTTTTAGTTAGACAAATATATAAATATTTGTTATCTTTGTCAAATTAAATCACTATAGATGGTAGGATACAATGGTAATTTGACTGGACAATAAGGTAATTCTTTTTGTTTCTAATTTTTGAAGTTAAAAAATAAATAAACAAAATAATATAAAATAGAAAGTTCTAATAAGCATACCTTGAACCAAAAAGATTATGAGAAGTCCTTGGAAAGTTATCACGCATCTTGGTTAGATTTAAACCGCCACAATCTGTAACAGATTCAGTAAAGCCAAGGCTATTTTCTGACTGATCTGAATAATCACTTGTTCTTGGTGAATCCAAAGCAATTTCACCAAATGTAGTAGTAGGCACCACCATATCATGCTTTTGATTCATCTTAAAGGGTGATAATAATTGACAATTATTATTCTTAGCCTTACCCTTATTATAATAATAATTATTATTATTATTGTTACCATCAAGCTTAGTGATTTTTCTAATACCACCTTGCCTTACTACACTAAGTGCTTGCTTGAATTGTTCTTCTTCGTTAATTTCTTGATGAAGTTTCCTACTAGATGGGAATGGATGCTTGATGATTGGTTGGGTTTGGTGGTTATTATTGTTATTGTTATCTGCTGTGTCGATTTTGACCTTGATTTTAATGACTGATGAACCTCTTTCTGTGGATTGTGATCTCCTTATAACTGGAGGTGATGGAGATCTTCCTTTATGGGAATTAATATTTTCCATTTTTGCCATTGGTGAGTCCAATGCTGAAGGGAACCTTGACCTTCTTTGCTTACCCGATGAGCAACTCCTCCCCTGAAAATATTCACTTTTTAAAATTGAATTTTTCATACGTATAAGTTATTCAACTTTATATATATATATATATATATATGCATTGGATAACCTCAAAAGTTTTATCATCTGTTGGTGTTGGTCTCTGACAAGTCTCTGATTTCATGGTGGCACTAGTGTTTCCATATTTGGGCAAGCGATAAGGTGAAATAGCTCTTCCTTTCTGTAAATCAATGGCATTTCTAGAGTTATTCCCATTCTTCCATTGTTCAAGTTCTGTTTCCTTCCTTTCTAATGCCAACTTCAGACTTGCAATCTGCACAAATTTCCGGAAACGTTTGTATTAATTGCATTTCAAACCTGGTCGTGGAACAAGTGATATATCTTAATATTATAATTTTTAATATTTTTTAAAATTCAAGAAGGTATATAAATTGAAGGATTTGATTTGTGTTTAAAAAATTAAAACAATTTGAGATATACAAATTAGAGGATCAGTCTAATTTCTATACTTCTCAAAAAGCAGATGGTCTAATTTCTATACTTCTCAAAAAGCAGATGGTCTAATTTTTAATCTTTAAATTAAATCGTCCCACATTTAAAAAAAAATAAAAAGTGACCAATAGCCTCTTTTTTTTTTCTTTTCAATAATCCAAGAATAAAGTTCAACATTCAAAATGAATGGAGTAAATGCTATTAGAATTAAGATTAAATAACTTATTTCAATTCAATAATTTGTTCGAAAATTGAAAAATAATTCACACTTGTAAATTATAACATGTGCATAGTCTAATTTCTATATATATTATAAACATTAAACATGTTTCATCAATATCTCTTAAACTCATTTTTAAACTTAAGTTCATTATTTCTATTATGATATTTTTTATTTATTAAGCTAATTTTTGAAAAATAAAAATTTACGTACCATTATATTCATGTGAAGTAGTTGATAATAAAAAAATTTTAAATATTAATAATTTTTTACTGATAACTTCACATCAAAATAACTATACATAAGTCTTTACTTTTTTGGAATCAAGTTAAACTCACTAATCTCATTTAGAATAAATGATATAAATATGTATGTTTGAGAAAACCTAAGAAAGTAAAAGAAGAATATGAACCTCTTCCTTTAGTTGTCGGATCTCTCCAGTTTCTTTGTTAGTTTGAGCAGCACCAAGTGAAATGGATGCAACCCTTTCAGCAAACTTGAGTGTGCTAAGTGTCTCCCCAATTGCATTAACCTCAGGATTTATGTGGACAAACATCAAAGTTTTTGCATGCCCACCTATTCATACAACAACAACAAACCAATAATTTTATTCATACACTAAACACTCTTGACACCTGAATAAAAATACGAATAACACTAAACCAAAAAAAAAATACGAATAACAATGTATATATTTGTTAGAGAAAAATCTAAAACAGTCATTTACAATTATCTCAAAAGATAACGAGACTCTTGACAAAAAAAATATCAATCCGACTCCTGAGCTTTATTTTTTATGGGACGGATTAGCCCCTATGTCAAAAAAAGTCAATGTTATTTTTTTTGGCACAGGAACTACTCGGTCATAAAAAAAAGATTAAGAGCCGAATTGGATGTTTATTTTTTTTTTGAGGCCTCATTGTCCTTTTGAGATAATTATCAAGAGGCGAATGAGATATTCACTCTATTTGTTACCTAAAGAATCTTGTAAGACTTGTGTGAGCTTGCTATTTCTATAAGGAATATGAGGACTTTTTTGTGCAAGAGCAGAGATAACATCTCCAAGTGCAGAGAGTGACCTATTTATATATTGAGCCTCTTTTAGTCTTTCACCAACAGCTTCAGATTTATCAACTCTTTCACTTCCGGCCAGATCAACTAGGTGGAGACAACCCCGAAGAATCGAATTCGAAACCACTTCCACCCCTCTAACATGAACGGTTAGAACACTGCAACAATCATCAAGTAATACATGTGAAAAGTTTTTTTTTCTGATGTGACGATACATAATTAGATGGTTATGAAAAATTGTACCTGTGAGAACGGCTGCTTCGAACATTTAGCGCAGTAGCACCCACGGCGCGATTTTTCTGACCGATTCTCATCAAGTCAAGAACATCTTGGGTACAAGTGACTGGAACTATGAATGCATCAGGGACATTTAGACCATTTAGTTGAGAGTTGTTTCGTATATCTAATGTGAATCTTGTTAAGCAAGTAAACAAATTGCAAGTAGAATTTCAAATATTTTTTATAAATTTCTGTAATTTAATATTTTGTAATTAAACTCTTATATTTTGAATCTTACTGATTAAATTTATTTGAAATGATTCAGTCTGCGTTTGTTTTTTAGAATAGAACAGGATACTAAGAACATGACAAGACACTGATGGACAGAGACACAAAATTTTGTGTTCTTGTATTCTATTTAGTGATCAACTAAATTTATGAAAATCTAATTTATTCTCATTTCTTTTCATTCAAAAAGTTTGAGATGAAAAATATAATAATAAAAAATATAATTATGAAAAATTAACAAAAATAATAAAAAAAAATGAAAAATAAGTTGTGTCCCTTGTTAGTGTCTCTGTGTCCTTCCTGTTAGAATTGACACAAAATACACTAATTCAGTGTCTCTGGACACACTTTTTTTGTCAATGTCTCCTCTGTCAAACATGATTTTGTGTCTCTGTGTCCATGTCTCAGTGTCCTGTCTCTGTAAGCAAACGCAGTAAGTCTTTATAATTTAAAAATTTTATAATTAAATTTTTATAATTTATCAAACTCCAATAGAGGAGTTTGTTTACAAAGTTTTTTGAACAAGAGATGTAAAGTTAATTATTAGAAAATATTTGTTATTTATTTTTTTTAATATATATTTTATACAAATAGTTAATTTGGAGTTGATTTTTTGTGTATACTTAATATGGTTGCTGCTAATAATATTGAAGCAAGTAATTAAGAATAGATTATTATGGTAAAAAATGATAAGTAGTATAATTAATATATAAATTTGTTGAAGGATATCTTCTATTAGAGGCATCAATGACTAACAAGTCTCTGACTTGTTCATTGTATATCTCAATCATCTGAACATAAACTTCATATTTTATGGCATTTGTTCTTTCCTTCGATATATCAAATAAGTCACGCAAAGCCCTATAGTTTACACCCCATGTCTCTTCATTTGTCAGATCAGGACCACTCTATACAACAACAAATATAAGACATGTCATGAGATCTTCAAAACTTAATTATAGTTGTGCCTAGATAAATCATAAGCTAGATGATTGAAAAGAAAATTAATAAATTAAAAGTTTAATTATTCTTCTAGTTTTTATAATTTTACCGAATTTTTAATTAGATTTTGATATTTTTTTTCAATTAGGTCTCTATACCATATCAAATTTTGTAACTAAGTTTCTACCGTCCCAAAAATATTAAAATCAACTGAATATTTTATTAAAAAAATAGAATATTCAGTTAAATATTAGATATATTCGTTTTATTTAACGAAATATTCTATTAATTCTAATATCAAGAATTTAAGTCATTTAATTATAAAATCTGACATGGTATACGAACCTAATTAAAAAAAAAGTATAAAGATCTAATTAAAAATTCGATAAAACTATACGGATGGAGTAATTTAACCAAAATTAAATACCATTGTATAGGTCTTTCCAGAGCCAGTCTGTCCATATGCAAATATGCACACATTATAACCATCTAAAACAGACCTCACTAGTGGTTGAGTGTCACCATATATTTGCTCTGCAAATCATAAAAATAATAAATAAATCCAAAATTTAAGGAAAAATAAAAAAAAAACTGTATATAATAAAATTACAATATAAAAAATATAGACCTTGTGTTATGGTTGTTCCAAACACCTTATTGAATGAAAATACCCTTCTAGAATCTTTGCCTTGCTTAAGAGGGTTCACAATCATCATGTCTCCATTTTCTCCAATATAATCTACTGTACACTCTCCATTTGATTGTCCTTGTAAGAATGGCCTCACTCTACAATACACCCTAATGGTTCCTATATAAATAATAATAATTATTATTATTATTATTATGTTATAAGTAAAAACATAGATATTGATCATAAAATTGATGATTATGGATTTTGTACCTTTGAGGTCTTGTATTTGATTATAAAGATTACGATTCTCCTCCAAAACTTTCTGATAGGAAGAGGATGCCACTTCAAGGCTCTTGATATGTTCCTCTGAGTATGCAACATAATGTCAATAACTAACAAAGCTAGAATGCATACTAAAAGTTGATATATACACTAATTGGACATTTATACCCTTGGAAGAAAATTCCTTGGTGGCAATTCAATAAGGCAATTAATTTAATATTTTATTTTATGTCACATATTTTATTTTTTTTTACTGTATCATTTAAAATATATTGTTTCTGTTTATGTTTATTTCTAAAAATTTTTTTGACAATTGACTTATTTGGACGCCATTCTTAAAAAAAATTTTTTTTAAATGATATTTTTTTAGAAGATCTTTTACAAAAGTAAAAGTGATTTTATATTTGGATATTTCATGTAAAAAAAATTTATTTATCAATTATGTTTAGATAAAATAAGATAAAAAAAATTTTTGTTCATTTATTACATGAAAAACATATTTTTTTAAGAAAAAAATCTTTTAAAACAAATATATGTTGTAACTTCTAAAAAAAATTTATTTTTCTAATACTTTTATTTTTACATTAGAAATTTGTCAAACATACATTAAAAATTTTTTTTATCGATTTAATGGCGCAAACAAGTACAATATTTATCTTTGTTTTTATATTCTATTTTTATAATTAAAATCTAGTTAGACTTAAAAGTAAAATAAAATAGAATAAAAAATAAAAAAAATTGATTACCTAGCCTACTACTTTCTTGCTCCCATTCTGACTGAATTTGTTTGACCTCCATTTTTGTCTCTTCAAAAAAGTATTTCATTTCCTGGAGCAAGAGAATAACCCTTATTTCAGTGAATGGTGCTAACAATGTTAAATCACGTTAAATGAATAATTATATTAAGTTCCACAATTATATATACCTCAAGTTGCTTCTGTTGGTTATTGATTACTTCAATATGCTTGGAGGAATAATTGCCATTATTATTGTTGTTATGCCGAATATTTTCACGTTTACCACCACAAATGCAGAATTTGGAGAAATCATTTGATGCCAAATTACTTCTTTGATTAAGATATAGTGAGATAGCTTCTATGAACTCTCTCTTTGATAGGCACCCAATATCACCTTTCAGTATCTTCTTCAGGAAAAGTCCAAGCTGCCAAATTTTTAAAAATTGAGATATATATATTGTCAACAATATTTTAATTGTTAAGAAAAGAAAATTAACATGATATGAGAATAAAATAAGTTGTTAAAAAGGGATATAATTTAAGAATTACCTGAGTGCCTTGGGAAGTAAGCAAGGATGAGAAATCTTTAACTACCTTGCTAAGAAGGGTATCAATTACCTACAAATTGTTACCCGTATTATCACCAATAACATTGCATGAACCATAACAATATTTATAAATCATACAAACTAAGAAATGTTTGTTGTACAAAATAAAACAAATTAAAAACTTTAGAGTAAATAGAAAAAAAAAATATATGAAATAGTTTGAAATGGACAAAAATATACACAAAATATCGTAAATATTAAAAGTATACTCGAAAAATTATTTTTGATGGATAAAAGTGTCATGTCATATTTAGGGTTGGCAATGGGTAGGGTAAGATAAGGTTTGGATCAGGGGCGGAGCTAGGTACAAGGAAAGGGGGGCAATGGCCCCCCTAATTTTAATTTTTTATATGTAAATTTCAGTTTAGCCCCCCTTAAAATTTTATTTTAGTCTTATTTTATTGTATAAATATTTTTTGCCCCCCTCTAATATTTCTTCTAGCTCCGCCCCTGGTTTGGATTCTACCCTAACTCTACACGCGGGTTGAAAATTTTATTAAAATTCTACGTTACACTACTCGCATCTTAAAGTTTTAAACCCTATCCTACTCGAACCGATCTCTACCTTACCTGCAACGGGTCGGATAGCCTATCCTACCCAAACGGATTGGACCATGTTAAATACCTGCGAATAGGGTATGTATTGCCAACCCTAATCATATTTTTCATATATATTTTTGTTCATTTATTCAAAATTTCAATTTCATCTTTAAAATTGTAATTAAGTATGATCTAACATAGATAGTGACCTTTTAGTATAATAGTCAACTTAATTTTTAAAGGGAACAATTTTATCTAAAGAGTAAACTAAATCACGAAATAATGTTATAAAAGGTCAGGAGTTAAATTTAAAAAAAATGACAACGCCACTTCACACATATTTTTTTTTGCACTCTATATTTATATGAATTTGTAAAAAAAAAATGCATCATTATCAAAATTAGGGTGATAATATCCATTTTCTAAATTTAATTATTCTTACAATCTCAAAGATGAAATTAAAAAAAAAATCTTACCGACCATTGCATTGAAAGGCAGATCTTGAATGTGATCAGTTTCTCTAAGGTATGCCTGAAGAAGCCTGAGTCCAAAGTGATCAAAAAGGAAAGAGAGAGTGTTTGCAGTTCTTGCTTCTTGAATCAACAACTCTTGAGAAAGTTGAAGAAACTCTAACAAGTGTTCATATTGTGATGCCTCTATTTGTTCATCCAACAATGATTGATCATCACCACTACTTTGATCACTTCCAATTGTGGATAATGAAGAAGGAGACGATCTCTTTGGAAATGAAGTAATTCTCACAGTCCCACCATACTTCCATACTCCCTCTCCACCGGATAACTTCCATTCATGGTACCCTTTCAAACATAGAATGCAGTCTACTACTTTGTTTGATGAACCACCCTGCATCCATGCATTAATAGAATTTATTATTTTTTGTTATTATTTTTAATTATTAATTTAATTTTTTTAGTCTAATAAATTAATAATATATTTTTAATTTATATTTTTAAACATTAATAACTAACTGTAGATCAAAAACACTAAATTTTCATGGTTGTCTAGTATTTTTTTTAATATTAAGCCAATATTAATTGGTTTTTTGATAATGCTTTTATTTTAAATTTTATAATTAAATAAGTATTAATTATACATGTTTATTTCTTTAAAGGTAATTTTATCTATTCACAAAGTACAATTTTAAGAATTATCAAATTTTTACTTAAAGACATTATCATTGAAGTAGAACTAATTAATATTTATTGAATTTTAAATAATATAACTATATAATTAAGTTTTCAATCAAACTAAATAAATTCATGTCAATAGTTTTAAGTATATATTCGGTGAAATAGAAACTGAAGAATCAAATTAATGATGTATGTGAATGATTTCTATTAACAAATAAATATATATATAAAAGATAAGCTGGAAACTGGAACCTTCTCCAAATCAGAAGCTTCAAAAGTGAGAAGCTGCATATCTTTGACAGCCTCCAAAAAGTTTCTGACATTCTCAAAATATTGAATTGCAGAGTGTGCTGCGCCCTCTGCGCTTGGGACCGCAACCCCACCATTCTCCACCACCTTCAAAATCCAATGTAAAATTAATATCTTAGCTTATAATTACAGTAATTTATATTAAAAAAAAATTAATTATTCAATTGATTTATGTAATTTTATTAAATTTATAATTAAATTTTTATATTTTTTTTAGGTAAATCTTTATACTATTTTTAATTTAGTAATTAAATTTTTTTTATCAAAAACATTAAAATTATTGAAATATTTTAATAAAAAATATGTAATCAAAGATTTAATCAAACCTAAAAAAAACAATAATTTTTTAGAAAATACATACAAATAAAAAGATTATACGAGAAAAGAAATCCATGTTAGAATAAAAAAACCTTTAATGGTTGGATAAGTTTTTGATCTCTAAAAAATATTTGATTAGAAGAGGTGAGAGAGTACTTTGTAAACAGCACGAGGGTGGACTTTGTTGAGGACATTGCAAAGAATGAGTCCATTCCGAAGCGCATTGCGGAATTCTTCTTCTGAAGGTTCTTTTGGGAGCAATGCTTTTGCTGCTTCATCCATTTCTCTCACCCATTCTGATGCTTGGTTTCTCCTTGAAGCTGATCACTCATATATCATACCAACTCATTACTAAATAACACAACTAATTCTATTTTATCATCAAACATCCCTATTTATATCATTTTTCTATAAATAAATCAGTATCATTCTTGCTTTTTCATTTTGTATATGCAGAACAAAGAACGAAAATATCGAAAAATAATTTAGATCAAAATAGCATTTATAGTTAAAAAAATGGTAAAATTTTATTTTAAGTGGTTTAGATA
>NC_029772.3:4103556-4115215 GCF_000817695.3 Arachis duranensis
AAAAGTATTTAAATATAATATAATTATATTTTTTTTATATTCCATTTATATTATTAAAAGATTATTTATATATATTCATTCTCAATGTAAATATAATGTATGTTAAAGTATAATGATATTATTTTATTCATGTAATTAAAATTAAATATAGTGAAATAGAGTTTTATTATTGATGTTATTCTATCAATCTGAACTTCATTTAAGAGTCTATTATTGACTAATGAATTGCTGTATGTATAAGGCAGAATTTAAATCTCCATACTTATTTAAGCGAACAAATAAACTGATCACTCGACCAACCAAAAAAATAAATACGTATTTAATTTGTTTTAGATGTCATCAAATAAGTGTAATCAACTAAGTAATCGACCTATCTAGCTCCTTTGTTAAAAGTTCTCTTGTTTCTTCTTTACAACAATGCTCTTGAAAAATGTGAAAGTATCTTTGGAAGCAATGCAACTATATATATCCAGTTGTCAAAGAATGTTCTTTAATGAAAAGAGTTGTAATAGTAATTTTTAGGGAAACAATTCTATTAACTTTATGCAAGCTGATTTTTTCACACAAATTTAAAGGAATCAAGAAATTTTAAGCGGAGAGAGTTTTAATGTTTTTTTTTTAGTCAAATAATTCAGATTCAATTCATTTTCAATTTCATTGGGTTTTGACGTTTTTTATTACTATAACTTGAGATTAATTAAAGAGACCAAAGAAATAAATGACACCTCTCTTTAATTTAATCCTGTTTAATTACAATTTATTCAATCTCAATCAACAAAGATTAAAGTTAAAGTTGACAAACAATAATCATTTGTTATCACAATAATAATGTGGCATGCATCTTAATTAGATAGCACCAAAATTATTATATATGGTGTTTCTAGCTTTGATGAAGTGGCTTAATAGATAATGTCAAAGACTATATGCTCCCACAACAATAATCTATATATATCACACAAAATTTTGGACCCACACTAATATTATTTTTGTGGGGTATTATTATATTACCCTTGATCAATCAACATCATGCTTTGCCATAACAATCTTTTGCTTCATCACATTTTTTTTTTCTTTTCTCTAACCAATGTTTGTTTAGCATATAGAACCAACTATTACTTTTTTGTTTTCTTCTCTTTTATTTATTTTTCTTTTATTAAATAAATGGGGTCATGCAATGATTTGGTTGACCAAAAGAAAAAGTAAAACAAAAAAAAAAAAAACAAATAAATTACTTTAAAAGAACAACATGAAATTTGTTTCTTTTCCACGGGGTCATAAGAACCTAACATCACACCAAGAATTGTGCCTCAACTCAAGTATCTTTTTCCCACTCATTTACTTTTGATAAAGAATTATATCACTTTTTTATTTTTGGAGTAGGAACTACACCACAATAAAAAAATAAAAAATTAAAAAGAAAAATTAAAGAATAGCAATAAGGATCAACAATTTTCTTTGGAAAATTATTTTTACTTTTAAAATGGTCCTGTTAGAGAGACGACAAAAATTAACTAAAAAATTTGTATGTCCAAATTAAAAATTCAAAGATTACATATATATCCAAAATTTGATCCCTTTCCAAATTAAAATTTTGTACAATTAAGTTCGTTGTGTTGTTTGCAACTCAGTACATGCAAGAAGTGAGTAATACTATTAACAACCAATTTAATTTAAGAGTTAAAAATAAAAAATTAATTATTAAAATAAAAATTTCATCTTTAAAGACAATAAAATATATGTAAATAATTTAGCGTATTTATAAACATAATTTCTGTTTCCATATTTCACTGGTTATGAACTCTCATCATGATCTCTTTAAACTTGATAATAACAAAGTAATATAAAGTTCAAAATACTACTATAAACAGAGAATAGTTCTTCGGCCAATGTAATTTTATAATAACAACTAATAATAGAAGAAAATTTAACAAAATATGTTCAACTCAAATAACAAGTTTTTGTATTTAATACGATGTTAATGTTTTTTCTAATTCTTATTTATATTAATATAAATTTGTTTAACATCATTGATAATTAATGCATAAAAACTATTCTCTTATAGGCATTTTTTATATCTTCTTATATAATCACATGGAAATCATTGTTAGAAGTGCAAGAAATATATATGTAGTAACCTTTTTTTAAAGGCATTTTATAAATTATAGGATATTAATTTAGAAACTAATTAATATAGAATGATGTATAAAAAAAGTCGGTATTATCGAAATAAAGTAATTAAAAGGAGACAATTGATTAATTAAGTGGTATATGTATGTAATTAATTACCTGCTTCCTCTGCCTTTCTTTGAGCCAATTCATGATCATTGAAACTTTCCTCTATTATTGCTATGGCATTCTTTGAAGAAGCTTCATTATTATAATTGTTGTTGTTAGGAACCAAACCCTTCAATCCTCTCTTTGAAGGAGAAGTGAAAAATGGATTATGGAAGCTCTCTTGTGGCATCTTCAATAAATTATTCTCCTCTCTGATACATATATATATAGAACCAATGTAAGGATATGAAATTAGATAAATAGAATTTGTATCTATATAAATAAATCTACCAATATATGCATGATAGTAATGTATATATAGAATCAAAATTAGAATAGTTATTATGCATTGTGTTTGTGATTGTAATGTATATAATCAAGCGAAAAAATAATAAGAAGAGAAAATTGAGCAAAGGAAAAAATGTAGATATATAAGGCTTAATTATAATGTTAAAAAAAAAGAAAAAAAAGGATAAAAGTGGTACCAGTATGTGGAAGAAGAAAATGAAAGCCAAGGTTGAGGAAACAAGCTAAGTGAGAAGAAGCTTATTTATATGTTGAATGCTTGGGTTCAATGTTAATGTTATAGTGATATAGTGATGAGTGAGAGAAGAATTTTCAAATGGTGTCAAATGTGATCAACGATTCAACGCTATTCTTTTTAAATATAATATTAAAATTAGTAAAGTGAAAAAATAAAACACTAATTACTTTTTACGCATCTCTTCTATTCGTCCACCAGTTTTATATTGTGATAATTAGAATACTTTTCGTATTGCTGCTAACCCGAATTTTTATGATGAAACAAACATTTAGAGGTTGATTGTCGCTTGGTTTGACAAAAAAAAACTCAAGTTGGAATGATGAAACTTCTCCCCATTTCCTCTTCTAGATAGCTAGCTGATATCTTTATCAAGTCTTTGTCTTCTCAATCCTTTTATCTTAATCTCAATAAGTATGGTGTTCTTGACATCTTTCATCTTCTTGTTTGCGAAGACATATTAAACCATTCTTCCACTGATAATAATAAAGAAGTCTCACAGTCCACAAATTCAACCCAACAAATTTAGTCTTTATTATCTTATCTTATCTTTATGTCATTTTTTTATCTTATTTTATCTTATCTTTACTTTTATCTTTTATAGACAATGCTTTATATATATTTAGTTTTACCTTCATAATTTAATTAATTAATAATTAATAAAATAATTTTTATTTTTTTCTTTTTTTTTCCTATTTTTTCACAATTTTATTAAACGAAAATAGAGACAGAATAAAAATATTCATCCCATAGAACCTACTAAATTTTTACAAACAAGAATTTACTAAAACGTTCTCACTTACTAAAGTGAATTATATTATTTTATGTTAGAAACTATTATTATTTTTATTTAATATTTAATTGTATATTGAATTATTTAAATTGTATTTGAATTGTTATATTATATTAAATTTTACTGAATTATATTGAATTATGTTATAATTTTGTGTTAATTTAAAAAATAATTAAGATAATATTTATATGCTTATCTATTTTTTTACTAAAATATTTAGACAGAAATTCATAATAAAAATAAGATTGAAATAGAGAGTATTTTTTTAAACGGAGATAGACGGTGAAAAAGTGATATCCACTTCATGAGTCTTTGTATATATGCATGTATACTATTAGTATTCTCGGTACTCTTTGTTTTATTAAGTATTGTGTGACACTAATAGATTGCAATTGTATAATAAAATATGAAAAGATAGTTAATATAATTTTTTTTTTGCTATATATAACTGTATCTTTTGTCTCTATAAAGGTGTAATTTCTTCACTAGTGCAATAGACACATTTCTTCCTTCTTTAGCTTGTATAGTAGAGTCTTCATTTTTCACTAAGAAATTTGCAGCTCAGAACATATTTCATCATGGTGCGATGAGCGTGCTGCAAATATTGTTAAGCAAGAATGGTGAACTTTACGCTTTCTTCTGTGACATCCATGGCAGATCGAGAAGCTGTAGTGGATAATTCAGAAAATTCACAATTGTAAACATTTTCAGTGAGTGATTTACAAAATCTCACAAGATTGATGAATCAACTTGCCAGCCTTCAGGGAGATCAACATTGAACCCGATTCAAGACCCGACAAGTCCCTCCTATCTCCATCCAAATGAAAGCTCAGGTTTATCACTAACTCAAACTCCTCTTACAACTTGAAATTATCACTCATAAGCGAGATCAGTTTGGCTATCCATCAAAAAACAAGTTGGAATTAATTGATGGAGGCATTCTAAAATCTGAAAATTTGACTTAAACCTATGAAACTTGGGACAGATGCAATACATTTGTGCTATCATGATTGCATTTATTCCTAAGCACAGAGATTCTTCAGAGTGTTCTTTGGTGTAACGTAGCCTCAAAGCTCTAGAATGATCTCAAGCATTGATTCCTTGAAGATGATTTGTTTCGGATAGCTGATCTTCAAGAAGAGATATTTGCGATGAAGCATGGAAATCTATCCATCACTGCATCTTTCACTAAACTTAAGGGAATTTAGGAAGAACTTGATGAGTTCAAATCAATCCCATCCTGTGTCTGTGGAGCATCATGCTCATGTGGACTAAAGATCAAAAGAAAATATAAAGACCAAGAACATGCTATTAGAATTTTGAGAGGGTTAAATGAGCAATACCAACAGTGAAATCACAGATTATATTGATGATGCCACTGCCCAGTGTGAATTTTATCTATTCTTTGCTTTTGCAACAAGAAATACAATTAACCAATTCAGATCAAAGTGAAAAAAAGATGCTACTTAATGCTGTCAATATTAGAAGAACTAGTAATTAAAATAATAGAGGGTTTGGTATGTCTTTGAATGTAAATTTTGGTATCACAAATCAAGGTGGCAGAGGCAGACGTGGCCGAGGCCGAGAAAGAGTTAGTAGTGGAAAAGAAATGATAAGAAGTTCTCATTGTGGAAAGACTGGACACACCATAAAGACCTACTACCATAAGCATGGATTTTCTCTTCATTTGCAAAAGAGATTTGGAGTAGCAAATATGAACAATATAATTGTTGTTGAAAAAACATGTGAAGATGGCAACATATTCAACTCAAGAGGAGAATAGTAAGAGTTTAGACAATTTATTTTTCGAAGATAAAAAACAAGCGTTGATTTCTCTATTCTAGTAACATAAAGGTGATATTGTTCATAGTTCTCTTCAAACATAAACCATAAACACACTGATAGCTCCTTCAGCAAGTATACATCATATTTTATCAGTTTTTCACTTTCTTTTACATACATATGACAATTGACACTGGTGTCACTGCACATGTTACTTTTTCTCTTCATACTTTTCAGTCTCATCACACAATAGATCCTGTATTAATCAAATGTACAAATAGAATTGAGACCACAGCAATAACTAGTGGAACTATAATTTTAACTCGTGACTTTTACCTTACAAATGTATTATATGTGCCCTCTTTTAATTTTAATCTCATATCTGTGTCTGAAACAATTAATTTTTTACCTTATCAATTTTTATTTAAAAATACACATTGTGAGATACAGGACAACCTTTTCTTAAAAAAGATTGGTTATGTTAGATAAAGAGATAGCTTGTATATCTTCAATACAGATGCAATTTATGTCAACTTAGAAGCAAAGAATAGAGAATTAGTCAACACCAGCAATTCAGTTAGTGTTGCTACTATCACAGATACTATAAATCATGAAACTTGGCATTGTAGGTTAGGATATGTCTCAATTGATAGGTTACAAGAAATAAAAAAGAGTTATCCTTTTATTGTTTATCCATTAAAAGATGAAATTTGTGAACCATGTCATTATGCAAAATAAAAAAATTGCATTTTTATTTGAGTCAAACAAAATCTTTCAATTCATTTGATTTAGTGCACAGAATATTTGGAACCTATTTCTACTCCATCTTTTGCTGGCCATAAGTATTTTTTAATAATAGTAGAAGACAAAAGCATATTCATTTGGCTATTTTTTATGAAAAATAAAAGTAAAACTTCTTTTTTTATCCAACAATTTGTGCAACTAATTGAAACCTAATTTCAAACAAAAATAAAAAATATCAGAATTGATAATGGAGCTGAATTCATTATGAGATCTTTTTATGAAAAACAGAAAATAATTCATCAGATTTCATTTGTTAAGACACCTCAACAAAATAGAGTTATAGAACAAAAATATCAAGATATTTTGAATATTGCTAGAGTACTCATTTTTAAGGCTCATTTTTCTAAAATTTTTTGGAGATATGCTACATCACATGCTGTACACATTCTCAATAGAGTGTCTAGTTCATCTATTAATAATAAAAGTCTTTATCAGATTATTTTTAGTAAAATATTAAACATTCAACACTTTAGAATTTTCGGATGTCTTGCTTTTGCTTCAATTTTAATTGCAAATAGAAAGAAATTGGATAAAAGAGGGAGAAAATATATTTTTCTTTACTTTAAAATAGGAACAAAAAGATATCTTTTGATGGACATTAATAACAAACAATTTTTCATATCTAGAAATATAATTTTTTATGAAAATTTTTTTTCATATAAGAATAATCAAGTTTCTCATCAATTTGAACATGTTTTCAATTCTAATCAAGACATTAAGTCTACATTACATAATCATGATCCTATCGATGTCTTTAATAGCAGCACATTATCTTTCCATACCTTAGATTTATATCCCATTCAATATACATTATCAAATACTCCTTCCAACATAATTAATATTCAACCACAGCCAATCTTACCCATTTCTTTGAGTTTACCAGCAGCACCAGTATCATATACTATCCCATCATATAGAGAAAATCCATCTAATCTCCATCAACATTAATCCACCTCGTTCACTAAGAAGATCTCTTAGAGAAAGACACAAGCAAAGATACCTTAATAATTATGAATGTATACAAACCACTGATAGTATGGTCTAATTATCAATCACAAAACGGTATCCTCTTTTCAATTACTTGAGTTATAATTTCCTATCACAATCACAGAAAGCACTTTTCATTACAATTTTTACAAATTCAGAACCAAAAAACTATGAGCAGGCTATTTTGAGTGATTGTTGGCAGAAAGCAATCAAAGCTGAGCTTGAATCATTGGAGGAAAGAAAGTTTTAAAAACTTACTGTTCTACCGAAAGAGAAGCATGCAATCGGATGTAAATGGATATTTAAAATCAAGTATAAATCTAATGGAACTATAGAGAGACACAAAGTAAGATTTGTGGCCAAGGGTTTCACTCAAACATAAAGGTATGACTATTTTGATACCTTTAGTCTTGTAATCAAAATGACCACTCTTCGTGTACTCTTAGCAATTGCAGCTAGTAAGAACTGGTTTATTCATCAATTAGATGTGACCATTACCTTTCTTCATGGTGATCTTCCTGAAAAAGTCTATATGAAATTGTCCCCTGATTTAAATGTGCGGTCAGAAATGGTTTTGTAAGTTGGAACGATCCTTATATGGTTTTAAGCAAGCAAGTCGCCAATGAAACTTTAAGTGATGCTTTGTGTTGATTGCTTCAGGTTACTCACAATTAAAGGCAGATCATTCCCTTTTCACCAAATCTTTTTCAACAGGGTTCACTTCTATTATTGCTTATGTTGATAATTTGGTTCTAGCAGGGGATCACATAGAAGAGATCCAACGTGTGAAGATGAAACAAGACACGTTATTCAAAATCAATGATTTAGACGAACTGAAATTTTTCTTAGCCATGAAAGTTGTAAGGAGTAAAAAGAAAATAACTTTATATTAAAAAAATACTCTTGATCTCCTAAAAGAGTATAGATTATTAGATTTAAAATCAGATAGCACACCTATGAATTATTTAATTCATTTTTCAAAGTCATCAGGAACATTATTGAATGATGCCAAGCCATATAAAAGACTCATTGGAAGGTTGATATACCTTACTAATATCAGGCATGACATAAGATTTGTTGTTAGCAAGTTAAGTCAATTTCTAGATTGTTCCATAGATGAGCACTTCAAAACAGCCTTACATGTGTTGAAGTATTTAAAAAGAGCTCTTGGAAAAGGATTATTTTTTAAGTCTGTTTGTGACTTGTCTCTCTATGGTTTCTCAGATTCTGATTGGGGTACATGTCCGGATACCCGAAGATCAGTGTTTGGATATTACTTTTTTTGGAAGATCTTTGGTGTCTCGAAAAAATAAAAAGCAGCAAATAGTTACTCGATCATTTTCGGAAGTAGAGTATCAAGCAATGGCTCTTGCAATTTGTGAAGGAATTTGGCTCATATATATTTTGAATGACTTCAAAATCAAGTTACGAGGCCCTATGACATTATTTTGTGACAACCAATCTGCTAACTCAGTGTTTCATGAAAAGACGAAATATGTTGATATTAATTGTCACAAAGTTAAAGAGAGAGTTCAAGATGGTTCTTTAAAGCTCATGCTAATTCTATAAGGAGAACAACTTGCTGATGTCCTTACAAAGGCACTTTTACAAGTCCTTTTGAAGAGATACGTGGTAAGTTTGGAATGTATAATTTATATACTCCCAATTTAAGGGATGCTATTAATGTATAAATACTAAGAGAGGCTATTAATGTATGAATACTATTAGTCTCTATTTTACGGTAATGTTAAGGAGACAAAATAATTAATAAATAATAAATAAGATAAGTTATGACTGTTTTTGACTAATTTTCTTTAATTACCAAATATTTCTGCTATTTTATTGGGTAGTAGATCATAGCTGTATAATAAAATACGAAGAGGTAGTTAGTATAATTTTTTTTTCTTTTTTTTTATTATATATAGCTGAATCTTTTGTCTTTATAAAGATGTGATTTTTTTTATTAATACAATAGACATATTTTTCTCCTTTTTAATTTGCATAACAGAATTTTTATTTTTTTATTAAAAAAATCTGTAATTCAGAACAGATTTCATCGGTACGAATGGACTGATACGATTAAAATTCATGGATGCATGCACACAATACACTCTCATTTGTCTGCTAGGCCAAAAATCATAGGTTCTAAAATCTAAAAGCATTTACCCAATTGCAGGTTTAAAAATACTGCAAATTGCAATGAAAAATAATATACATCAAACAACTTTAGACAATTTTTAATTGGTAAAAATTCAAATGCTGTGAAGTTGATAATTAAGAGTTATTAAATAATTATTAAATTATTTAATAACTCTTAACTATCTACTCCATATAAAATTAACTACATCTAAATTCTATCTTTTTAATTTCTTGCAAGTCATATTCTCACAAAATCAATATTTTTTTATATAAAGAATAGTATAAGACTTAAACTAAGAATCAAACAAGATAATATTTAATAAAGAATAATAATATATAAGATATTTTACTGGAGATAATACGTTAATACTTTTTTCTGTTATCATAACTATTCAATATTTAAACCTTTTAAATTCTTGTATAATTAATATTGTTTATATTAGTAATTATTAATTACTCTTTAAAAACCAAAAAGGTTAAAATCTAAACATAAAAAGGGTGAGAGAAAAACTAATAAAAATTGAATAGGAAAATAGTAAAGAACAATTAAAACCTTTTGACTAAAATTAAAGATTAATATAATGAACATGCTTATTGGTAGCACTGATTTCAATTTAATTTGGTTGATGGTTCCTTTACAACTGCATATATCATGGATGAAGACTAACGATTCTCCCTCTTGAAATTATATGTCCTTTTCCTTTTGTTGAGATTGCTGCAACGTAACTTTTTATGAATCATTAAGATAGTTTTAATGTTTGTGTTTATAAAACTTTTAAAATGATAAATAATTAAATCAAACATTATTTGTTAGTATAGAACAATATATTATTATATATATGAGTAGAAAAAAAATTATATTCACAATATATACAAAATAAATTATTAACTAGAAATGATACATTTACATTATGATCTTGATATTATTTATTTATTTTAGTGGAAATGACATAAAGGCCCTCCTCCATTGGGAGTGTGAAATGAAGAAGCTGAAGTACAATTATGTCAAAAATACATGACAATAATAAGTCAATATCATTGCTTAAAACAGAAGAATTAAGGCAAATATATATATATATATATAGCACTAGTATATATTCATCATATGATATTATTATAATATAAAAGAATAAGAGCCGAAAGTCCAATGTTTGATACCAATTTCCGAATAAAACGTTGGATCCCCAAAATTTGAATCATTGCGGAGGTTAGCTTTGTGCTTTTTTTCCATATTCATGTTTTTACATTTTGCACCCCATTTTATGGACCACACACAAAGAGAGCTTGTTTTGATTCACTTTAATTTGTAGCCTTTTTTTTTTCTTTGGTTTGTTGGTTAAAGATGGAAGAGACTTCATCTAGAAGCATGCATGCTGTGCCCTTTGCCTATTTAGCATTAAAATTAGAGTTTGCCATCTTTATCAAGAGAGAGGGAATGAAGTTAATGGATCATATGTCTACAATAATTTTTCAAATTTTCTATTTTAAGGTATGGTGGATTAAACATTTTATATTATGCTAAGGTTTTAATGTGTGTTTGCGAGTTATAATGTAAAGAGTAGTTATTTTTGTTGATACAACGTTATGCAATTGAATATATATATAAATTTTTTTTATATTGACAACATGTTAAAATTAAATTTTATCTTATTAAAATAATAATGTTTTAGTATTTTTTAACACTAATAATTAAGAGTAAATAGTAACTTAATTAAATTAAAATAAAAATTCTTGAGTTAGAAGAACTATATATTTGGAAGCAAGAGATTTATTTGGATGGTTAACAAAAATCTTTAAAAATTTTGTCTTCCAAAATCCAAATAATAAAACTCGTAAATGAAGTTTAATTTAATACTAAGTTAGTGAATGTTACAGTGCACCTTTTAAAATTAGGTTTTTCAATCGGATCTAATTTCGGGACAACCTGAGTCTTGGCAAGATAGAACATTAGAACATTAGAAAAAGTATTTACTACTTAGATTCCAATATTAACATTTTCCTGCTACACTTCTATTATTCTATAGTTAATTAGAATTTAGTTACAAGTTACCAAGGGAATAAGGGACTATTTTAAAAGTAATTTTTTTGAGTTTTTAATTTATAAAAAATAGTAGTATTAATATTTTGTGTAATTTTTAAAATCAAATTGCAGCTTTTTAAAAAGTTATTTAAGAGTTTATAAAAAAATTAAAAAAATAATTTTTCTCATAATATTATTGTTTTTTATCATATTTTTATAAAATAAATACTTTTAAAATTAAAAATTCAAATATAAAATAATTTATTTATAAATTATTTTTAATATAATTATTTATTATTTAAGTTATTTTTTTAAACTG
>NC_029772.3:4115294-4116597 GCF_000817695.3 Arachis duranensis
TAAAAATTATTAATATTATATTATATAAAATAATTTTAGATATTATCTTCCAAACTCTCCCAGAACAACAAAAACAGCTAAGAGCACAGCCTTCGATCCTGCTTGTAAATATTATAGATTGATCATAGCCTCAATTTCTGCAATGTCAAGAAGAAAAAAAAAGTGGAAGTTTTTTATTTGAGTTAATGTGAGGTTGAAAATTGATGTTTGTCATTCATAATTGATTGGGGTCCATTGAGATTGCAACTTCTCAATGAAAGTGATTCACGTATATTATCATATCACGCATGCTAATATATATATACACAGAAAACTTCTCATTGAAATTCATGTTTTTCACTCATCACTCGATTTTTCTTTTCCGGCTCATTTGTATATACACAGAAAACTGCTTTAATTTCAAATGACATCAATATTGATTTAAGTAAATATTATACTTTTGAATAAATTTATTTTATATAATTTAAGATAATATTCAATTTGATCCTCAAATTTATATACAATCTTAATTTAATTTTTAAAATTTCAATTGTTTATATTTAATTCTCAAACTTTACTAATGTCACTTATATTAGTTCCTAGATAATTTTCGACGCACAAATATATTAACGTTGAGAGTTGGATGTCATTTAAATTCAAAATGATATCATTTTTGTTTTAATTTTCAGATAGTCTAAAAATAATTTCATAAGTAGTGTTTATTAAAACTTTTTCTCCCAAAACAAATGATAGGCATTATTTTTGGACTATTTGAATGCTAAATCAAAACAGCATCATTTCACAAATTTCAGTGTGATATTTAGTTGTTATCAGCACTCTATTAATATTTGTGTACTGAAATTTTTTTTAAGAATTAATGTGAGTCACACTTGCAAAGTTTTTAGATATTAAATAGAGATAATTGAAATTTCAAAAATTTTACAGATAATTAAAATTTTAAAGACTAAATTAATACTTATATACAAATTTAGAGACCAAATTAAATCTTAACTCTATAATTTTTTAAAAATTAACTGTTAGATTAAAGCTTGTATTATAGATTATTTCTAAAAAAAATTGTATAGATTTAGAATAGCTTAATTACGATATCTTTTTTATGCTTAAGAATAAACATAATATTATATATATAATTCACAAGAAATTATTGTTACAATTCAGTATATATGAGTTGAATTAAGTTAGTTATACATACTCGAATCAGGTCTATTAGGTTTTTTTAAATGATCTTTGGCTTGAACTAATTTTACCTTTTTTTGATATATACAATAATACAAATCATTTTTTCATTTCAAATTTTCAATAT
>NC_029772.3:4116805-4117616 GCF_000817695.3 Arachis duranensis
TTTGCCTTGAGAGAGTAATAGTTCCTTTTCTTGACCAAAAACAATAATTGACATACCCAATGTTCAATTTCTTTTTGGGTCTAAGACGAACCTAAAACTCTTTATTTTTTTTTTGGAATGGAACCTGAAATTTAAAAGTTTGGAAATTTAAAATCTTTAGGCCCAAATGTAGCTGTATTTCAATTCAAAACGAATACCAAAAAAGAAAAAAACAGACCTAAAGAAAAAATATCAGGACATCTCTCTTTTGGTACAAAACGGATATATACCACTTTTTCATTGACGTTTCTCCATAATACAAAAAATCAAAATAGAAAATATAGAATGAAAAGATTCTTGATTTGTACAAAAATTTATTACATAAAAAAATTATTGACGAAAAAATGGTGGTTTTTTACAAAAGGTCATTGCAAATTTTTACTTTATATTGATATGATATGATATGATATAAATGCAACGGACATTTTTTCTTTGTTCTTCTGTTATTATTTCGCACCATCCTTTCCTATCCAATTGTTGACTAATGAACTAAATGGTTTTATTTAATGGTAGGTGGCTATAAAAAAATGTAAACTTCAACAAAAATTCTATAATTATTTTTACAGATATTTTTTTATCATTAAATAATAAATTATAAGATTTAATTTGGTATGTTATAAAAATAATCTTTATTTAAAATATGACCAAATAAATAAGTCATATTTGTAATATAAATATCTTTATAAAAATTTTTTTAATATTTTTATTGAAGTAAGGTGCCATAAAAAAGTCCCAACTATTTAATAAAATAGGTTTTTTTTTAATATACAAA
>NC_029772.3:4118798-4133311 GCF_000817695.3 Arachis duranensis
TTTAATTATCTTATTATAAAATATTTAATTATTTTATTATAACATGCTTTATATTATTGTGACCAATTATCTTTGTCAAAAAAGTATGCAAAAATATAAATTTATCCAAATATATGGCTGAGCTTATAACTAACTTTTAGATTTTATGGAACATTTTTAGTTATCAAAACTTGATAAGAAATTTTCAATTTAATACCATCAAAAGAAAAATGTTCTAAAAAAAAGTCAAAAGGATAGCACTTTTTTAATTCTAAATTCTAACTCGTAAACTCTAAATTCTTTAAACTTTGAATTCTAAATTTTAAATTCTATATTCTAAATCTTAAATTATAAATATTAAATTCTAAATTTTAAATTCTAAATTTTAAATTCTAATTTTTAAATCTAAATTATTAATATAAAATATAAAGTTAAAATATATTTTATCTATAACATTTTTAAAATTTTTCAAAAATATCCTTAATATTTAACTTGTCCCAATTTTGTCGTTAACATTAAAAAAAAACATTTAGACATAATTTTTTGCCAATTAATTTTCGGTCAAATTGTTTTTACCAATTTTATCTATATTTATGTCATACCATTATCATTCATTTTTCGTTATCATCATATGTTCATCATCATTATCACCATTACTATTACTAATTTGCTTAAGGATGGCAATATCACCTAAACTCGCGGGTACCCGCTCCACCCCTACGTACTCGATCGGGACAGATTTTTGATAGGGCGGGTTCTTTAGAAGAACGGGACGGGGTCGGATTTATATAATATCCGTCCCTACCCACCTCGCTATATATATAATATATATAATATATATAAAATAATTAGTAAATGATTAATAATATTGTATTATATTTAAATTTTTACTTTAATTTATATTATGTATGTGATGATAGTTATATAAATTTTGAAATTTAATTTTATTTATTAGATTTTAATAATTATATGAGCGGGGCGGGTACCCGCAAGGACGGATTAGAGTTCAACGTTTTTGAAAGAGCCTAGCAGCGGAAACGACACAAATGTCTAACACAAGAACAATATAGAAGCACTCACAACACAATATGGCAGCAACTATAACAAGCAAATATAGCAAGTAAAGTAATAACAAGAACACACCAAGATTTTAACGTGGAAAACCCCCTCAATGTGAGAGGTAAAAACCACGGGTCGTCCAGACCAATGAAATAGCTCCACTATAATCAAATGAGGTACAAGAGAATCTCAAACAAAGCACAAAAATGTGCATATAACCAGCCAAAACATCAATGCACCAAAGCTTACAAATAATAGGTAAGAAGATGAAATATACCCAAAAAAACAGAGCTAATGTCGAAGCCAATTTCTTCCTCTGCAGACCTCTAATTAAAATCTCCACCGTTCACAATGAAGAACAAGATGTGAAGAATCTACAGTTCAAATTTCACGTCGATCCAACAGTGAAAGAATGAGAAGCTGCCGTTTTAAAGTTGCTGCTCTGTGTAAAAATGGGAAACCTAATTTCTCTCTTGCGAAACCAATTTCTCCTACTGCAAACCTCCATTCAATATCTTCACCAACCAGAATGAAGAACAATATGATAGGAACACGCAGTTTAAATTTCAAGTCGATCCAACGGTGAACAATTGAGAAACTGCCATTTGAAATTTACTGCTTTGGACAAAAACGGGAATTCTGTTTTTTCCTTTCTTTCTCTCTTTTGGTGGCTATTCTCACTCTCTCAAAAAATCTCAAAAAACTTAATTAGGGTTGTGACACTAGGGTGCAAGAATACACCCCAAAATGTTGGGATTGGGCCTCACAAAGGAGAGAAAAAACCCAACAAATCTCCCCCTTCTCGACTAGGTGGAGGCCCTCGCCATTCCGGCGATCAAACAACATGTTTCAAACTTTTCTCTTGACAATGCTTTTGTCATCATATCAGCACCATTGTCATCAGTGTGAACTTTCTCAAGTTCCAACAACTTGGAATCTAACACATCCCGTATCCAGTGATACCTAACATCAATGGGTTTAGATCTTGGATGAAAAGTAGAATTCTTGGCAAGATGAATAGCACTTTGGCTATCACACAACAACACATAACGGTCTTGCTTGAAACCAAGTACTGCAAAAAATTTCTTCATCCACAACAACTCTTTACATGCTTCAGTAGCTGCAATAAACTCTGCCTCTGTGGTAGAAAGTGCAACACACTTTTGTACCTTGACTGCCATGAAATAGCTCCCCCTGCAAACTTGACCAAATAACCTGAAGTAGACTTTCGAGAATCAATATCTCCTGCCATGTCTGCATCAGTAAAGCCAACTAGTAAAGGTTTCTCACCACCAAAACTCAAACTCAAGTTAGTTGTACCTTTGAGATATCTCATAATCCATTTAACAGCATTCCAATGTTCTTTACCTGGATTAGAGAGAAAATGACTCACAGTACCAACCGCATGAGCAATGTCTGGTCTAGTACACACCATAGCATACATCAAACTTCCAACAGCTAAGGCATAAGAAATTTGATCCATTGCTTGTTTCTCCTCATTAGTGGTTGGACACTGCTTGGTGCTCAACTTAAAATGAGGAGCAAAAGAACTAGCAACACATTTGGCATCATTCATGCCAAACCTTTGAAGCACCTTCTTTATGTACTTTTCCTATGACAAATAAAGCTTCTTGGAATCTCTATAACGAGTAATAGTCATGCCCAAAATCTGTTTGGCAGGACCCAAGTCCTTCATAGCAAAGAACTTGCTCAATTGTTTTTTCAACTCATTAATCCTCAAAGCATTCTTGCCCACAATCAAAATATCATCCACATAAAGTAAAAGAATGATAAAATCATCATCAGAAAATTTTTGCACAAATACACAATGATCTGAAGTTGTCTTACGGTAACCATGCTCCCACATAACAGATTCAAACTTCTTGTACCACTGTCTTGGAGCTTGCTTCAACCCATAAAGACTCTTCTTAAGTTTGCACACAAAATCTTCCTTTTCTTTAACAACAAAGCCCTCCGGTTGCTCCATGTAGATCTCCTTATCTAAATCACCATGAAGAAAAGCTGTCTTCACATTTATTTGCTCAATCTCCAAATCAAGAGATGCTGTTAATCCAAGCACAGCACGAATGGATGACATCCTCACAACAGGAGAAAAGATCTCCTCATAATCAACACCTTTTCTCTGGCTAAAACCTCTAACAACCAATCTAGCCTTATACCTAGGCTTAGAATTGTGTTCTTCATTCTTGATTCTGAATACCCATTTGTTCTTCAAAACTCGCATACCGTTCGGTAGCTTCACCAACTCATAGGTATCATTCTCAAGCAAGGACTTCATTTCTTCTTGCATAGCTTCAAGCCATTGAGCTTTGCTTTCATCTTCAACAGCCTCTCCAAAGTATTCAGGTTCTCCCCCATCAGTCAACAAAACAAACTCATGTGGAGAATACCTTGACGAAGGCTTCCTCTCTCTTATAGACCTTCTGAGAGCATTTGCAGGAATTTCTAAAGTTGGTTCTTCATCTTGATCATCATCACCAACTTCATCAAGTATCGGATCAACTGTTCCATCTTCACCTGCACTTGTATCATGCTCATTATTTTGAGCTTCAACTATACCATCTTCTACCATAGGCATAGAGGGAGTAATATCCATCTTAGAAAAATCATCACTAGGCTGAACCATTGGCTTCTCCGCATGATCAACATCCTTCAATGTTTGGTCTTCAACAAAGACAACATCTCTACTTCGAATCACCTTCTTACTAACAGGATCATAAAACCTGTAACCAAACTCATCCATGCCATAGCCAATAAAAATACACTGCCTAGTCTTTACATCAAGTTTAGATCTCTCATATTTGAGAATATGAACAAAAGCTTTACATCCAAAGACTTTTAAATGATCATAAGAAACATCTTTACCTGACCATACCTTCTCTGGCACTTCAAATTGCAAGGGAATACATGGTGTCCGGTTCAAGACATGAACAACAGTGCTCAAAGCTTCACCCCAAAAGGATTTTGCCAATCCAGATTATGACAACAAGCACCTAATTCTTTCAACTAGTGTTCTGTTCATCCTTTCAGTCAAGCCATTCAACTGAGGAGTCTTTGGAGGAGTCTTCTGATGTCTTATACCATGCTCTTTACAATAAACATCAAATGGACCTGAGTACTCACCACCATTGTCAGTACGAATGCATTTCAACTTCTTCCCAGTTTCTCTTTCAACAGAAGCTTGAAATTGCTTGAACATATTCAAAACTTGATCTTTGGTCTTCAAAGTGTAAACCCATAATTTCCTAGAATGATCATCAATAAAGGTTACAAAATAGAAAGACCCTCCAAGTGTTCTTGTCTTCATCGGCCCACATACATCAGAATGCACCAAATCAAGTATCTCTGGCTTCCTTGAAGGTGGATGGCTCTTGAAAGAAACCCTATTTTGTTTCCCAGCAAAGCAATGATTGCACTTTTGCAAAGCAACCTTACAACCAGATAAAAGATTCCTCTTGGATAACATATTCATACCCTTCTCACTCATATGACATAATCTCTTATGCCATAAATCAGTTTCATCAACAAACTCAGCAGCATTAACAACATCTTTCACAATCTTTGCTTGAGTTAAATAAAGAGTAGAGTGTCTTGTACCTCTAGCAACAACCATGGAACCCTTGGTGAGCTTCCAGCTATCACGAGAAAATGAGCTATCCAAGTCTTCATCACACAACTTACCAACAGAAAGTAAGTTCAACCGAATATCTGGAACATGTTTCACACGCTTCAAAGTCAACTTGGTACCGTTGGAGGTTTCTAAGCAAACCTGTCCAACACTAGCACATTTTGCAACACCTTGATGAGCCATTTTCACATCACCAAAATACCAGGAGTATAAGATGTAAACAAATCTCTCATAGATGTAATATGAATAGAAGCACTACTATCAATCACTCAACTAGTGCTATTATCAGCAAGGTTAACAGATTCAAACTCCTCAACAATAAGAAAATCATCATGAGTTACGTTAACTTTGTCTTCCTTGCTACCATCATCTTTATTTGTGCTCTTGTCTTTACTTGCCTTGGCTTTCTCCTTCTTTAGCTGCCAACAAAATCTCTTCACATGTCCCTTTTGACCACAATTATGACACTCAATATTCTTATACTTTCCTCGAGACTTGCTTCTCCCCCTAGACTCAGAAACAAGAACATCTGAATGTGTAGTCAATGTACCTTGTGACTTTCTTCTCATCTCTTCATTCAAAACACTACTCTTGGCAAGATCCATAGAGATTACACCATCAGGAGCAGAATTGGACAATGACATTCTGAGAATTTCCCACGAGTCTGGTAAGGAGCCAAGAAGTAACAATCCTTGAACCTCTTCATCAAACTTGATGCCCATGGAAGATAACTGATTCATAATTCCTTGAAAATTATTCAAGTGATCTGTCATTGATTTCCCATCTGTATATTTCAAAGCCAACAACTGCTTGATCAAAAACATCTTGTTATTCCCAGTTTTCCGAGCATACAACTGTTCAAGCTTAATCCAAAGGGTCCGAGCATGTGTCTCTCCAATAATATGGTTCAACACATTATCGTCAACCCATTGCCTAATATATCCACAGACTTGTCTATGCAACAAAGTCCAATCATCATCAGACTTATCATTAGGCTTCTCTGTACCAAAAACTGGTTGATGAAAATTTTTGACATAAAGCAAATCTTCCATCTTTGACTTTCACAAATCATAATTAGGACCATTAAGAGTAATCATCCTACTAGTATTAGTATTAGCTTCCATTGTTCACAGAATCACAAGCCCAGGAAAATACCAACAAGCTCTGATGCCAGTATGAAAGAGCCTAGCAGTGGAAACGACACAAATGTCCAACACAAGAACAATATGGAAGCACTCACAATACAATATGGCAGCAACTATAACAAGCAAATATAGCAAGTAAAGCAATAACAAGAACACACCAAGATTTTAACGTGGAAAACCCTCTCAATGTGAGAGGTAAAAAACCACGGGTCGTCCAGACCAATGAAATAGCTCCACTATAATCAAATGAGGTACAAGAGAGTCTCAAACAAAGCACAAAATTGTGCATATAACCAGCCAAAACATCAATGCACCAAAGCTTACAAATAATAGGCAAGAAGATGAAATATACCCAAAAAAACAGAGCTGATGTCGAAGCCAATTTCTCCCTCTGCAGACCTCCAATTAAAATCTCCACCGTTCACAATGAAGAACAAGACGTGAAGAATTTACAGTTCAAATTTTACATCGATCCAACGGTGAAAGAATGAGAAACTGCCATTCTAAAATTGCTGCTCTGTGTAAAAATGGAAAACCTAATTTCTCTCTTGCGAAACCAATTTCTCCTACTGCAAACCTTCAATCAACATCTCCACCAACCAGAATGAAGAACAAGATGATAGAAACACGCAGTTTAAATTTCAAGCCGATCCAACGGTGAACAATTGAGAAACTGCCATTTGAAATTTACTGCTTTGGGCAAAAACGGGAATTCTATTTTTCCCTTTCTTTCTCTCTTTTGGTGGCTATTCTCACTCTCTCAAAAAACCTCAAAAAACTTAATTAGGGTTGTCACACTAGGGTGCAAGAATACACCCCCAAAATGTTGGACTTGGACCTCACAAAGGAGAGAAAAAACCCAACAGTTTTACTATTCGCGGATAAAAGTGGAGCAAATTTTATACGAATTATTGTACGACGAAATAAGGTCGGGTAGAGCAAAAACCCACACCATTGCCACTCCTAAATTTGCTGTCACCATCATTACTAGTTACGTTACGATGATAATGGTATTATATAAATGAGTAAAATTGGTAACAAAAAAAATTGATCAAAAATTGACTAAAAATTGATCAAAAATTGACTAACAAAAAATTATGTCTAAGAATAAAATTCATGCTTTTTTTTAAATGTTAAAGATAAAATTAAGACAAACTAAATGTTGACGATATTTTTTAAAAATTTTAAAAATTAAAAAATATATATTTTATCCAAAATATAACAAATAAAGAATTAAAATTTATTTAATTGACAAAAAAATATAGTACTCATTATTTAACAAAAAACTTTCATAAATGAAAAAAAAGGTTTGAATAAGTTTTTGTTCATATAAAATAATAAATTTTTGTCTATATAATTTTTTCTTGGATTTCACTCAAGTAAAATTTATTTATTTTTTTATTTTAGGTGTTGTATTAGTTTGCCAGATTTAATGCTAATGCATGTGACAACTTAAAATATTTATGTAATAAGATAAAATATATATAATTTGTGATATTAGTATTTAACAGAACAAATTTATGATAATTGATTTCGACTAAAATTAAATATTTTTTAAATTTTATTAAATAAAAATTAAAAAAGTTTATAGGAATAAAAAATAGTATTTTATGAGAATAAAAACTTATTCGAGAAAAAAAAAAGAAAAAAAAAAGAAAAGAAAGACGTTTCTAAATTGCCATTTTATTCTCGACAACAATGATAATAGAAAATATAAGATAAGAGAATATAAATATTAGTATTTTTTTTTGGGTCATGGAATATTAGTATTTGAAAAATAGTTTGATTATTATGACATTGAGACTCATGCTTTTAGAAAGAATTTTATGAACTCTTAATGGGCTTCAAACAATTTTGAACACAATAAACACTGTCACGCACATTAAATATTCATGATGAATAGTTATCAAATATAAGAAATTTTGCTGTTAATCTTTAAATATTTAATATTTTTAAAAATCTTAACAAATTTACTAGCTAAGAAAAAAACATTAAAAAGCAAGGAAACGTGTTAAACAATGTGATGATGCACTTATTCGCCAAGCGCTTACTCGTCAAGTCAACGTTTTTTCATTTAAAGCTGCATTCAATTATCCAAAGTCCGAACCAAAAAAAGGGTTCTTATCCACTTCTCCAGTTCAATGAATTTCCCCAAAAATAAGGACAATTTAATTAATCAAAATCTGACACGTGTCATATTCCATAAAGATTGTGATTTGTGACGAGTATATATTTATTGAGTAATGGGCTTAAGGTGATGAAGGGTGGTGATAAATGATCATGAATAGGTTAGGGTAGTTTTATTTAAATTGTATCGTGGGTTTAAATTTTTCATTCTGAACTTTTATTCGAATTCTAATTTTTTTTTTAACATGACTCTATCCGATTTGATATATGCAAAAATAAATTTATTTTTATTTAAATATAATATTTAATTTTTTATATTTTATAAAATCAATATTATTTTTATATTAGTAATAAATTAAATTATGATGAGCAAATATAAAAATAGATATCTGAACAACGCTCTGCTAGGGTTCCACTCAGGAAGACGATCTGGTACAGAGAAGTACAAAGAAAAACAAAACTCGAGGAGAGGTGAATCTTAATCACCCACCTAATTGCATGGAAATTGTACCAGTTGAGGAGAAAGACACACCAATTCAGAAAGGTTCATACAAGGAAACTCTTCTGACCGGTCCTGGATTGGAAGGCGACTATGAGACCTCGTTTATTATGGACGATGATGAGCCCAACCCGGAGAATAAGTGGTATAAAGATGACGAGGATGGGGTGAATGTTGAAAAACCTTTTAATCCTTGTCCCACGATTCCAGTGTTAAAAGAGGAATTTGAGGAGTGGTGCAAATCATGGAAGAATGCTCTTATGGTCAAAATTTTGGGAAAGCGTGTGACTTTCGTCTTTATGGAACAACGCCTCCGAAGAGACTGGGAAGGTAAAGGTAAGATTCATGTCATTGATATGAATCGTGACTACTTTTTGGTTCATTTTTCAGATGAGGAGGACTACACTCATGCGCTTATGGAAGGGCCCTGGATGGTCGCTGGCTCTACCTTATTGTTCAGAGACGGAGACCATTTTTCTTATCAGGATCCACAGAAGCTAGGAGACTAAAATTGCTGCCTCGATTCGCATCCCGAATCTCCCTATTGAACTTTATAATTACCGATTCCTTTGGAGGGTGGGTTCGGCCATTGATCATATGCTAAATATCGATCGAACCACGTCTATCCACTCGAGCGAAAAATTTGCCCGTATATGTGTGGAGATCGATCTGGCAAAACAACTTGTGCCACGTATCTCAGTGCTTGGATGTGAACTACACCTTGAATATTAAGGTCTGTATCAAATTTGTTTTTCTTGTGGCAGGTACGGACATAGATCAGAGCAGTGCACGGAGAACCTATCAACTATTGAAAATCCTATGGATGATGTCGGCACCGGAAGCAATCCCCTGGTGGACGGTACGGCTGAACATGGTGATGACCAAAATAAAAAGTTTGGGGCTCCACAAAATCAGCACAATAATGACATTCATGGTAACGGTCAAAATAACCCTGATTTCAAGCCTTGGATGATGGTCAAAAGATACGTCAATAAAAAGAAGATCCAAATACGTCAGAAAAAATTTCATGGCAATCAGAAGCAGGTTACTAAAAACAACTCTGAAAAGGACGAGTCTCCAAAAAGGAAAGATTCAGATGGATCTCAATTGACGGTCTTGCATGAGAAAATGTCGGAGGACGTTCAGGAAAGCTTGGAACGTGTCGAGAAGGTCCAAAAGGAAATAGAAGTTAACAGGCTGCAACAGACCCAAGCCCAACATGCAATGGGTAAGACCCCTAGCCAAAAAAGAATCCTGAGACAGGGGGCTGGGAAAAACCCAGAAAATAAAAAAAAGCTATGCCTCCCCCAAAAGGATTACCCGATCCGGATGGAAAACCAAACCACAACAAGAATAAGGAGAAAAATCCGATAATTGCTTCCCCTAACCCTAAAGGGCAGGAAATTCAACCGAGAGCTGTCAAAGGGAAAGATAACGATCCTAAACTTGAAAGTATGGAACTTGTGGTCAAGGAGTATATGAAGAGGATGGAGCGAGAGAAATGGGAAGCCTTCAATTCTTCAAAGAATGCCCGTATGATCCTGGATTAGCATGTGGTCAGGGAAAATATGTTGTTTAATTCTTGGACGAATCAACATTCACCAGGTGAAAGATTAGGGATTGGCAAGCTCAGAGGCAACCAAGTGAAGCAATCAGATGTTCTCATGATAGAGGCTGGTAGCAGGGGCAGTAAGGAGGAATCGTCCTCCAAGGGCCTTATAGGTCCGGAACAACTTCTGCCCGCAAGTAATACTGGCCGTTGTTGGCTTTCCCTCCCTTGCATCTCTGATAATGAATATCATCAGCTGGAACTGTAGGGGTACTGGCAGTAAAGCTTTCCCGTCGATTATTCAGGACCTGCGACAGGAGTATGTGGCAAACTTCTTCCTTTTGTTAGAAACCCATGTAAATGGAACTCGGGGAAAACAAATTCTGGACAAGATGGGCTTTGATAAATCTTTTGTTGTAGATGATATGGGTCACTCTGGAGGAATATGGTGTCTCTGGGACTCTTCTGTTTGGAACGTGAATGTTTTGGAACATGATAGGTAGTATATTCACCTTAAAGTCTCTGTAATAACTCGAGCGCATGGCTTCTTACTGTTGTTTACCGTAGCCCTCAAAGGGTGACCATAAGAGCCTTGTGGAATTCTCTTGAAACGTATGCCAGTAACATTAATCTCCCCTGATGCTTATTGGGGGATTTCAATGCCATGTTGCAGAACTATGAAAAGCGTGATGGGACGATCAACAATAACCAAAATGCCTACAGAGAGTTTCAAGAATGCATCTCAACTTATGGCCTAGTTGATTTGGGTTACTCAGGTTGGCCTTTCATAATTTTATAATCATATTTTATATATAATTTTAATATAGGACATAAATAAAAAATTTATAATTGATAGATAGACAATATATAAAATTAATATTTTAAAATATTTTTTAATATATATAAGTTATAATTTATTGATATAGAATTATAGATTGTGTTCTTGTTGTTTGAGTCAGCTCAAGAGTTTTCACTGAGTCGAGTTTAACTTTAAGAAATAGGCTCAATTATTAATAAGTCAATTTATAATCCAAACTCAATTTTTGTGAACGAAACTTGAATTTAGTCTAATTCAACTCACTTTCAGTCTTAGTCATCATACAACTACCCAAAATCACATTGTAATAAGTTAAAAATTTACTTTTATGATCATTTAATATACTGCCGTAAGTTACTGACCGTCTTTTGTAATAGGATCGAAATTTAGTTTAATAAAAAAATGATTTGAGATATTGAAAAAATTCAACGGATTTATTTTTCAAAAAAAATATTCAATTTTTTTTCTTAATTCGAACTATCTCTTTGTCCACTAAGTTATCCTATTTAACTAAGTACATCAAATTATAGATCTTATCTTTATCTAATATATTGTTCTTCTTAAAAATATGTTTGTTACGATAATATTTTTATTGTTTATTCTTTCTGACAAATATAGAAAATGGTGGACTAATTCCGTAAGCAAATAAGTAAATGTAAATGAATTTTCATTTGAACTTTGCTGCAATAATTCGGATAAGAAAAAGTTAATTCGGTATACGCTACTTGCATAAAGCCATGACACCTTTTAAATCCCCCAAGATTGTGAAAAAGACAAAATAGAAGATGATGGAAATAAAAAGGGGAACTGAATTAAGACATCGCATAGCATAATAAATCATTAACTAAGTTAGTAACATATAAACGAATAAAAGCCACGTACACTAACTTTCAAGATAAAAATAACGAAATCTAAAAAAGTATGACTTGATGCCTTAAGTTAAATTTGTCAAATTCAATTTATTATAAACACAACTGTGATTAATTGTTTTCATATAAGTATGTGCCGATTTGAGTTAGTCGTGATTTTGTTTAAGTAAGATTTAGGATTTAAATTCTATTTTATATGATTAGTAATTTATTACTCAGAGATAAATTTTTAAGTGAAATTTAAATTTACGATAAATTATTTATTATTTTGTAAGTGAATATTTAATTTGATTTTTGTTTTTTTTTTTAATTCGATTCCATATTTTCGTAAGACATCGCGGTTTTCTTTTTATCATTTTCTTTGATCAAAACAAATAAAAATATAAAAATATTTTACGTGTCATGTTAATAATGTGGAGATTAACACTCTATTAAATTTTACGTTAGCTATTAAAAAATGAATAGGGATCGATTTGTCTCGCTTTAGAAACGTAACGTTTTAGAATTTTGAACGACGTCGTTTTTGTTTTCTAAAGCGGGACAGATCAACCCTTGTCCATTTTTTAATGACCAACGATTATTAATCTCCACATTATTAACGTTAATTGACACGTAAGACATTTTCGTTAGTTTTGACTATAAGAGATGACGGAATGATTGTAATGTCTCACAAAAATATGAAACAAGAGTTAATTTGTCTTTTTTTTTGGACAAAAATTGTGATGTCCTTCAAAAAAAGATAGAAATCGAATTAGGTGTTCACTTTGGTAGCGTTTGGTGGAGAGACAGATACTGAAAAACTGAGACTGAGAGACAAAGACTAAGAGACAGAGACCGAAATAAGTTTTAGTATTCTGTTTGGTATAAAGTGAGAGACAAAAATTTAAATAAAAATAAAACTCTAATTTAATTTACACAAAGGATAAAATTGGAATTAATTAATTAAAATGAGAATATTTTAGGTATAAAATGTTATTAAAGTTTCAGTCTCTGTTTTCAAAAATATCAGTTCTTTGTGTTCCTATTTTTTGGATATATTAAAATACTGAAATTTTGGGAACAGAAACAAAAATTTTAGTATTAATTTTTGAACCAACAAATATGATACTGTGTCTTTGTCTCTGTCCCATTATTACAAAACAAACACTACTTATGATCCTGTTGGCAAAACAAAATGATTTTTTTTAAATATTTAAAAAAAAATTATTACCGGTGGGACCCAATTGAAGCTTCTATGACAAATTGACAATGAGTCAATGAGTTAAGAAGCGGAACGAAACTTCCTAAAACGACATGCCGTATTGGTTAAAATATATAGCTGAATGCCTGAAAGCAGCAGCCAGTGGTCCCAACTTTGATTCACTGCCACGTCGGATTTTACAAAAATCCGATCAGCTTTGAATAACCCACACTGACATGCTCAGAAAGTCAGAAACATTACAAAAGAATAAATATAATTAAAAAAAACTACTAAAAATGGAACACAAATTTAGCGAGGAAAAATCTAAAAGAATCACGACAAGTTTGAAACACGAATTGTATATACTTTTTGAATAGTTTTAAATATATCGAAAATATCGATATTTCAGTTGTTTTAACTGTTGATTTAAATTATAAAAATATATATAATATATATTAATTAAAATTAACGGTTAAAATAATTAAAACACCGATATTTTTGATATACTTAAAATTGTTTTTATATTTTTTAATTCAAAAATATTTTATATAATTAATTTATTATATTATTTTATTTAAATAATATTTCAATAATAATATAAAAATAATTATTTTTTTATTAATTTAATAATATAAAATTGAATATATGTATACAGTTTTTGAAAATAATATATATTCATAACTCTTTTAGTATTGTTTAGAACTTAGATAATCTTAAATAAAAAAGTAACCTTTTTTTTATTGAATAACAACCTCACTAACTAAAAAACCTTTAAAGTGATAATTTTAGCATCTAAATATGTAATGTTACAAGTAAAGTTTGATTAAAATTTCTTTAATATGTCTCAAATTACAATAAATTATTTGTTGAAAATACTTTTGTATGTTATTTCTATATATAGACATATATATCAAGACAAAAATTCACATTAAGTTATTTTTATATAAAATTAATTATTATTAAAAATTATTAACTAATAATTTAATTAAACTTATCAAATTATCTAACAATTTTTAATTATTAACTTTATATAAAAACAATTATATTTGAATTTTCACAGTATATCAAACTATATTTTGATGGGACTCTTCATTATGTGAAGTTAGCCATCTTCAATTTGATAAAGTGACAATCCATGAAAGTTAAGTGAGAATGGATTTTAGGAGAAGTTTATAATTACAAGTTTACAACTATAATATCTCTCTCTCCCTCTCAAATGACCATAACTAAATATCTTTTAGATAATTACCAAGTATGATTTAATATTTTTATATTATTATTACTTAACTTTATAAAAATTGATTTTTATACTCAATGTTCAAAAATGAATCTTACAAGTTATCTAATGAATAAAACATGTTTTCCTATTTTTAATGAATTTAATTAAATATATATTTGTCATTTTCACATTTCAATATAATATTTATTAAGCATTTTTCTTAGAAATAAATAGTGAAGCATTTATACTTTAATTTAATTATTAAATAAAATGATCATGGCAAATAATTTTAGATTTTTTCAATAAAACATAAGGTCTAATTTGGATAAATAATTTAATTAAGTTTTTTTTAAAAAATTAACTTAAACAATAAATACTTATATTAAAAGTGTTTATTTTAAAAGAAATATAATAAATAATT
>NC_029772.3:4133406-4151748 GCF_000817695.3 Arachis duranensis
TAAACATTGACACTGCCCTCTCTTTGATAACTCTTAAACCTCTTTTGATTCAGCAGGTCACCGCTACACTCACTCAATCTCTCTTGAATTAATTTCTTGTGTCCAGTTTGAGGTGAGTTCTGAAATCAACATCTTTTATTGTTGTTTTTTCATTACAACAAATCCCTGTGAGCATTGCTTGATTTTTATGTTACTACTGTTTGGTACTGTATTCAATTTTGATCAAAGCTGCAATCTTTCATTTCATTTCTCCATGCTTCCCATGGGATCTGAGACCCCATTTGAGTTTAGCCTCTTTGCTTGATTGGGATTGTATATTTTATACAATGATGAAATGGGCAAGCATAAAGTTTGCATTTTTATTTTAACTATTATTTATATTTTAATGGGTGTTGGTTGCATTGGAATGAACTTGTCCAATCCTTGCTTGAACTGCCTCCCTTTTTTGGCTTCTGAAGTTTTTCATTAACAAAATAAGATCATGCCCATTCATTATTGCTGTTTTATGAATGTTCTGGAAATGAGATAAGAGGTCTTGTTATTCACCCTTATAAGAAAGAAAAATGGTGTGTGGTAGGTATTAGAGAGTGGAAACCTTTCTAATATTACCTTAGCATGCTTTAGGAATTGGAAAGCTAATTTTTTGGTTTATCACGGTATCCCTCAACCCGGCAGGTTAAGGACTAATCCGTCGTGTTTGCCGCTGGCCAGTGGGTTGCTGCATACACAAGACGGGATTCGAACCCCCGACACTTGTTTAAGCGAACTAGTGAGCTAACCACTAGATCAACCCAACTTGGTTTTTTGGTATTGGAAAGCTAATTTTAACCAGAGTTCAAGGTCACATATAAAACGAAAATTACAAGACCTAGAATGAGTTTACCATAATCTGTCTTAATCTGCTATCTTATTCTGTACAATCGTCTGCATATCCAATTAGCATTGTCATTGACTGTATTGTCTTCTATCATTGGTTCATTCAACTTAATCCAATCAGACATATTTTGAGTTTGTTAAAACTAAATTCTGTATATTTATTTATCTTTGTCTTTTATGTTTTTGATGAGATATTAAATGGGGACCGGTGTGAGATGTCCCTATCTTTTGTTTATGTTATTGGTTTCTCTATATGTGAATATCAACCGATATTTTAGTAGGTCTTTGCATGGATACTAAATCAGCTGTTGATTTGATGGAGTCTTCCTCCGAGGTTCACTTTTCTGGATTTCACATGGATGGTTTTGAGCAAAGAAAGTCAGGCATGGAACAACCGACAACATCGGCGACTGACATGTATAAACAACCATTTGTCATAGGTGTGTTTTCTCACGAGTCACGACAAGCCTTTAACATGTATAAACAACCATTTGTCATAGCTTTTCGCGAGTCATAGGTGGATATTAAGACATGTCTTTTTTAGGGTATTTCATGCTTTGCAGATTGCTTCAATTTGTTGATGGTAGCTACTACATATATAGCTATTATTGAACAAACATCTACTGCTTTCTGAAATAATAATAAAAAATGAGAGTCTTAATTGGGATGCCTTTAGTTTCAATTTTACAAAATTTCCATCATTTTTGTGGGGAATTTAATTTATTTATTGTTTGTGTTTCATCATGCAGGTGTTGCTGGTGGTGCAGCATCAGGCAAGACTGCAGTTTGTGATATGATTATTCAGCAACTTCATGATCAACGAGTTGTATTAGTTAATCAGGTAGTGATTTCTTTTTGTTACTGCTTATAATATCATCAAAATTGAGATTTATTAGCTATGTCAAAATTATTATAGAATGCAAACAATTAACTTTGTAGTCCCATTGTTCCAATTTCTTTCTTTATTTATTACTCTGACTACCTGTTCCTTTCTTCCTCTCGTCACATTTTCTTAATTTATGACAGGATTCTTTTTACCATAACTTGACTGAAGAGGAACTTGCTCGTGTACAGGATTACAACTTTGACCATCCTGGTCAGTAAAATTATACTTTTGAGTCTTTAATTTTCAGTGACCTTATAGAGTATGAAATATTATCTGATGTTACTGGGGCAGCTTTATGTATTCTATTATTATGTAGCTTATTTACAAAATCTGGAATTCGGTTTTTCTGAAATCTTGTAATGGTTTCACACATTTACATTTAAATCATTAATGTAACCGTACCCACCTAGGCCTTGCCGAGCTTTAATGCAAGGTTCCCTAATGCATGTGAATGTTCTTTAACTGATGTTGGCATCAGCAGATGCTTTTGATACTGAGCTATTGCTATGTGTTATGGACAAGTTGAAGCGTGGTGAGGCAGTAGATATTCCAAAGTACGACTTCAAGAGTTACAAGAGTGATGTGTATCCAAAAAGAAGGGTATGTCACTGGAAATCTCATTTTGGATTAGGTGCTTTAGCCCCACTTTCTTCTGAAAATTCTTAACAGCTTTAGATTGAAATCTATTTTAGAGCTTGTAAAAAAATATATTTAGCATTTTAATCCCGATGCATAATTTTGATTGTCAAGAATACAATTACAATAATATGTCACTGCCATTCAAATAATGTTGCTGTGATGTGCCTTTTAGGTAAACCCCTCAGATGTTATAATTTTGGAAGGGATCCTTGTTTTCCATGATCCACGTGTTCGGGAGTTGATGAATATGAAGATATTTGTTGATACAGGTCTTTTATTATTGTTGTTTCACCCTTAAGTTGGACTTTATTTTCTGTAATTTATTTGGGATCTGTACTCATTTCATTTTTATTTCTCTCAGTATTCTTTTCTTGTTGTGTGTGTTCTGTTGTAGCATATGGCATTTATATGGGATCTATTGTTAGATTTATTTCATTTTTATTCATGGAATTGTTTTCTTTTCCCTCTGTACTAATTCACATTGTGTTTCTTATAGTCATTTGTTAAAATACTAAGTTAAGCTGTCGCTTTACATATTAAACTGTTCAGCGCAGATGCTGATGTTCGTCTGGCGAGAAGGATTAGACGAGATACTGGCGAGAAGGGTCGGGATATTGCAGTAGTTCTTGATCAGGTAACAACTTCTGTCACACCATGCATGCTACCATGAATGACTTGTTTTGTGCTTGTCATAAAATTAACTTAACACATTCTTTTGAAGGCTATGTTTCAATTTAATGGATTTTGCAAGCTGATTCATATGTAATCCTTGTTGCAGTATTCGAAATTTGTGAAACCAGCTTTTGATGATTTTATTCTCCCTACAAAGAAGTATGCTGATATCATTATACCGCGTGGGGGAGATAATCATGTAGCCATTGACCTGATTGTACAGCATATCCGCACGAAGCTTGGTCAACATGACCTGTGTAAAATATATTCCAATTTATATGTCATTCAGTCAACTTTTCAGGTACCATTTTCTTGCTATTGACCTTCACTATCATCTCACCTAGGGAGAACTCCAAAATTTGGTTTGCTATAAAGATTGAATCCTCATTATAATTGCTTTATGCAGATACGGGGCATGCATACCCTGATACGTGATGCTCAGATAACAAAGCACGATTTTGTATTTTATTCTGACCGTTTGATTCGTTTGGTAAGCAGACAGGATCCATTTTTTCTCATGATTTTTTTATGATATGGCTTTTTCATTAATTTATGCACTTGACCAGGTTGTTGAACATGGGCTGGGGCATCTGCCATTTACAGAAAAGCAAGTAATCACTCCCACTGGTAACCTCTTTTCTATTCTTTCCTTCTGAGATTATTGTGCCATAAAAGCTTCATGTGTTTTTGTCTTTCTTTCTTTCTTTCTTTTTTCAAATCCTTGCAGCTAAAGGATCTACTTGGATTGTTTGGCCACTATGGTTCTTCATAGATGCTTCATTCCCTACTTTTGCTAAATATTATCATGGATGATTCATATATAGTTGTAGTTGGTCTCTATAAGGAACCAAAAGCCGGAGAATAGGAGTAGTGTGATTTTATTATTCGTATTGATGAGTTTGGAATTCAGCTCACATTTGTAGAGAAGATAGAAGAGAATTAGAAGTAAGCACCGTAGCAGCCCCACTCTCCCTCAACAGAAAAACACACACGTGCACTGTGCGAACACCCACCTGCCAGCATGGCATTCCCTTGCACTTAATTTCTGCACAAGATAGTTAGGTCTTGAGGATCCACTCAGTTCTCCCACTCCCCGATTTTACTTAATTCCAAAACTTGTCCTCAGAGATGTTCTGCCGATCTTCTCCCTACATATCCTAACCACCTAAGACGAGATGAGATACTACCGTCTTTTTAACAATAGATGCAATTCCAACTTTTTCTTTTTTATCCTTGTTTCTTGTTTTGTCTATACGTGTTTGGCCGCTCATCCATCTACGTGTCAGGAAAATTCCATGGACAAATTGCGAAACAAATGTGTTTAGTGTTCATGTTATAGTACCTCTAGATATCCAAATCACCTAAGATGGGATTCTACCATCTTTGCAACAATAGGTGCTACTCCAACTTTTTCTTTTATATCCTTGCTCTTGTTTTGTCTATACGTGTTTGACCGCTCATCCATCTACAATCAGGGAAACCCAATGGACATGTTGGGAAACAAATGCGTTTAGTGTTTGTGTTATAGTACCTCTAGAAGTTCTGTTTTTGAACCTTCTCATGGTAACCTCTGGTTGTTTTCTTTCAATACAGGTTCTGTATACACTGGCGTGGACTTTTGTAAGAGATTGTGTGGTGTCTCTGTCATTAGGAGGTATTAATCTTGTCGAATTTTTGAACTTCCATATGGTGACTGAAGTATCTATTCTATTTAAATCAAATAACACCACTTGATAATTCATTCCTTAGTGGCACTTATTGTATTTAAATCTAACATCTGCTAATTTCAGTGGGGAGAGTATGGAGAATGCTTTACGAGCATGCTGTAAAGGTATCAAGATCGGGAAAATTCTAATTCACAGAGAAGGTGACAACGGTCAGCAGGTTTGTCTCTCTGCATGTATAAGTCAGGCACATGTCTATGTCTTTTGAGTGTCATGATCATTGAAAGTTTAACCTTCCATCAATGAGCAGCTAATATACGAAAAGCTTCCAAACGATATCTCGGATAGGCACGTTTTACTGTTGGATCCTATCCTTGGCACAGGTTTGTTGTTCTCTTGCATGTTTTCATTATTGCTCTGATGTTTCTAATTGTTTCTTGCCTACGGCTACCTGAATCAACATTTTCGCCGTGACGGTTTTGATTGAATCAACAATTCATCTTCAGGTAATTCGGCTGTACAAGCGATCTCTTTACTTATAAGAAAGGGTGTACCGGAGTCCAACATTATATTTCTCAACCTGATATCTGTAAGTCAATGATTTCTTTGTTCCTATACATAGTTTCTCTATACTTTTTGGCCCTTTTTACTTAATAATATAATTATAGAGTAAATAAATCCCCATCTCATCACTAAAAAAACAAGGAAGACAAGTTACTCTTTCAAGATTTCAAAGTGACAATTTTTGTCTCTCACCGGCCAACTTCGTCCGCATTGTTCAAATAAAGTGGACAACCTGGCATTTTAGTCTTCCTGTTTTCGGCTAGGACGACATCCGGAATGTACTCATAATTATATTATTCGTGTTTCTTTCTTTTTAAGGGCCGAGTTGACGATTACTAACATCCATCGTCGCCTCATCTTTTCAGGCACCTCAAGGTGTTCATGTGGTCTGCAAAAAGTTTCCTAGAATAAAAATAGTGACATCTGAGATTGAGATTGGTTTGAATAAAGATTACCGCGTCATACCGGGCATGGGTGAGTTCGGCGACCGGTACTTCGGAACAGATGATGATGAGCAGTTGGTGGTTCCTTCACAGTAGTTCCTTACTAGGGAAGAAATTTCTACAATGTTTTTTCAGCTTATCAAAATTAAAAACAACAGTATCATGGGAGAAATAGGTTTAAGTGGCAGAATTTTAGTTTTAAACAAAATCTTGAAGTGAGCTTTGAGAACATCATCTCCTTGTGCTTTTGTTTGAGAATGCTCAAATGAAAATCTCATGTGTACCTATTTACTATAATAACAGAACCAAGTTTGTCCTTTGAACTTATGTTGGTTTCTTCAGACATATTCATGCATTATTTTTCGGTGTATATAATCTTAAAACTGAATCCATAAAGAAAGATAGTTTAGATTTTGACACATTCATAATAATTTGAGAGTTTAGCATGCTAGAGGTTTGTTCATCCAGAAAGAAATTAAAAAGGATCATAGGCTTGTGCAAAGCAAGTTTTGTTTGGACTTTTAACATATTTGTATAAAGTTTTAAAATAGTCAAATATTATATTTTTTAAAAAATAGATTAGTTGAGTTTCCTTGAGTCATGAAAAAAATACAATTTGTAAACTTATGTATTACAGTATCAGAAGGGAATATTTCCCTTGAAAATGAACTTATAAGATTTGTTGCACAAATCACTCATAAATTTTGTGATTATTTTTTGGCTTCAAATAATTCACATGGCTTTTAAGAGAATATAATCCACTAGTGGAGATAACCAGAGTGAAAAGCGGACTTATGTGAGTATCTGGTTTGAAGATTCTGTATTAACTAGATTAAGATTCTGTATTAACTAGATTAAGTGACATAAAGCTCAACAATAAATTTTAGTATAAATTATACTATTCGTTATTTGAGTTTATATGCTATCAGGCATGACATTTTTTTATTTAATTTTAGTATACATTACACTATTCTTATCTTTTATAAAATATACTAATTGTTACAAAACTGAGTCATTATAAGATAAAAGAACAATGTATGTTATATACTTCATTACTTAAATTTATCAGAGATAAGTGTATTTTATCCTAAACAATTTGGTGCAAGTAAAAATTTTGAAACCTTGGTTGATTGTCCATCAATCTTTGCAGAACCTTTTGTTCTACATTTTGGCTTTAATTGCTTTAGACAGTCAAAAAGATATCTAATAAGTACAGCTGATATATAATAAATTTTATGCAATTAAGAAAACAAAATAGTGTTGAAGGACACTTTCCAAAACCCTTAGAAAATTCAAGTTATTGATTGCTGTGTTCTTTGTATAAAAAATTAGGTGTAATTATTCTGCTTATATTTATAGTTTTAATAAATTTTAATTAGGTTTCAATCGTTTGAAATTTATAATTGAATATATATATTAGATAATTTTTTTTTTAAAATTAGGTTGTCTCAAACTATTGTTATTAAAATATTTTTAAAAGATTTGTTTTTGTGTTTAATGTAGAATGAAATATGGAATGTTCTAAAAGCAAATATTTTTTATTGTTTTTTTTTTCTGAAAAAATAACTAGTAAAGATAAAAATCTAATTACAAATTTTTATCTAATATTGATATATATTACAAACTTTTAAATTACAAGAGTTTAATTAAAAATTTGGTACAATTATAAGATTAATAGAATAATTAGAAAAGAAATTACTATATCAAAGTGCCTAACTAGTAGAAAACTATACCAAAATGATTAAATAAGTCAAATATAACAAAAGTACCTATTCCCTGATAAAATCAAGAGTAGTAAAGATAATTTGAACATTTATTTGTTATTTGCAGATGAAATGAATCCCCCAACATCACATTCTCTGATTTAATTATCTACATACCAAACACCTTGAAATTCATCATCTAATCATTTTCCCTTTTTCATTCTTTTACCATCTGTATCATATGGTATATTTATCAAACACTTTACAGAATCATTCTTATGCACAACTATATAGTGTAGAAAACATTAAATCAAACAAGCAAAGCAGAACCTTATGTTCATCTCTTTGTTATGCAGTTTCTTGCTACTAATACTCCAGTTGGTGGACCAGTCATCTCAATCTGGCATCTACTATGCAACCAATAAGATACATGAATTAGACCAATGGTGATTTTCACTCTAAATGTTCCCTTCACATTGTAGATTACCCTATTGTTCTGAACTTGCTTTTGAAGCTTCACACCAATATCCTGAGGCAAAAACACCAAGCTAGATATGAAGTTCACTGATTGCAACTTGCTTTCTCTTCTTCTCTGAGCGAACGGCTCTATCGACTGTGCCGATATGAGCCTCTCAGAGAAGAAGAGCTCGACGTCTAAAGACTCGAAAAGGACATTGATTTTTTTGTTGGGGTTGGTGAAGTTTGCAAGGAGGGTGAAGTCACCATTGATGTAATTTGGAGAGTCAAAGTACACCAAATTGAGGTTTGCATTTGGAATATCAAAAATGGGGGTTCTTGGTTTTATGATAAGGAAGATAATCAATGTTGCAATACCAAAGAAGATAAGGACAAGACTGAATATTAGGCATAGAACTGCAGTGAACCATATGATTGGATTTGTTCTCTTTGGTTGAGGTTGTCTTAGTGGTGTTGTTGGTGGCCTAATTAGCTTTGTTGTAACAGAATTTGGTGCACTTGTTTCAATAGAATTTTGGTTTCTTGTTTGTTTTGTTGATATGACAATTTGGTCAAGTGAAATTGGTTTTGATTGTTTTCTTGGTGGGGGTGAGAGCTGTGGCGGCGGCGGCAGCGGTGGAAGAGAAAGCATGTTTTAGTGATCTATGTAGGACAAAGAGGAAGAGATGAATGTGGAGATTAGGATGAAGGTGTTTGTTTATTATTCTAAAATAGAGTGATGGTGTTAAGGAAAGTGAAAAGTGAAGATAAGAAGTAGCTTTTAATTGTGATATTATAGTGGGGACAATGTAGTATTTTTTTTTTTCTTCTTCTGGGTATTAGCAAAAGGTTGAGTTTACAGGGTGGTGGTGCTAAAGTACTAAAGTTGGAGCAGATTTGAGGATTGGATTTTGAATTTTTGTTTTTAGGTTGTAGTGTTTTTGAGAAAGTGCTAAAGAAGTTTCAAGTGCTTAAGAGAACCATCACCTCATATTCTTTATTTCATCACGATTTAAGAATGTTGGAACTCAATGGCTGCTAGATTTGGTCAAAATGGTAAATTGAATAGAATTATACACTACTCAATTGAAGTCTTTAAAATCTTTCTATGGTACTCATTACGAAATATCATATCAACTTATTTATTATCTATTATTAAATAGAAAATTAAAATTAGTTAACAAGATGTCTTGTATATTCCAAAACTATGTATTTGATGGGTAGGATGTTTAAGAACTAAGGAAGCTAGCTGCTAGAAAGTACATAAAACAAAGAATAAAACAATGCTGGATAGTGACCCCTTCTTTTTATGGATACAGTGATGAAGTCCATGCTTTTCTGCCGAGTCTCAATCACAGGAATTGAGCATGTACGCAATTTATGCTATATAGTGCTATGCTCATTCTTCTACTTGGACCAGGGCCTCAAAAGTTGATATAAACTGACCTAATAACTAAGTTGGGTTAATCTAGTGGTTAATTCACTAATTTGTTTAAGCAAGTATTGGAGTTCAAATCCCACCTTGTGCACCCTTAAATGGAACTCCAATCCACAACAAATTATTCCTTAGCTTATCCGGTTAGAAGATACCGTGAGAAACCAAAAAAATAAAAAAACAATGCAGTATCCAAGCAGAAAGTGCGAGGGAAGAACAGTGGAAAACTGACTCTTCGCACCTTTAGGATAAAAAAAACAATGCAGGAGTTATTCCGGAAGAACTCCCACTCCGTTTGAACCTTCATTATATCTGTTACAAGCTCAAACTTTGCATATGTTCTTCGGTACAAGAGATGGTGATGAAAATGAGAGTAAAAACTAGAAAAAAAGAATAGATAACAATATTCATGTAAAATTCATGTCGTAACCTTATTTTCTCTTCTTATTGTATACAGCTTGCTGAGTGCTAAAATAACTCAGCAAATTTCGTGAAATGTTTGTTTAAATCTATCCAAATTCTCTGTTGAGTGTGTGATATGCCTGAGAGAACATATTCTACTAATCCAATAAAAAAAAAAATCATGCCTGGTGGCTAAACACCAATGGGAAACATCACAAGCTATATCCTCTTGAAAGGGGTCATTTGACACATGCAATTCAACTAACTGGGCATCACTCTGTAGCCTCGGTGCATCGAGAAATAGATTGTCCCACATCAGGCATGTAGGTATCACTCACTTATCAGTATAAGCTAACTCTTAAATATTTGTTGGATCTTCGTCTGGTACTGGCCAATGAAAACCATGATCAACCTCTTTGACAATTCTTCTTCTTTGCAATGGCTGTGTCGTACTGCTGCCTGTGCCAATCTGAGATTTTCTCTCCTCTTCTTTCCTTCTCTTAGCATTCGCCATAGCAAACATTCCACAGTTTTGTATATTGACTTTGTCAACAAACTCTTTTACATCCTAGGCAACCATTGGCAAAAAGAACAAATTAAACTGCCTGACCTTTTTCTTTTGCCTTCTTGAGCCACTTAAGCGTGCTCTCCAATGTCGAGTAAGCAACAACATCCGTCAAACTCTTGCTTTCAACTGCATAATCAAACACTTCATAGGCCTCAGCGATTCTATCATCCCTACACAGTGCCCTAACAAACGTGGCATAAGAAGCTGTCTCAAGCTTCAAACCACCTGATTTCATCACTCCATACAATTCCATTGCCTTCTCCAACAACCTAGACTTACATAACCCATGTAGCAGAGTGTTATACGTGCACGAATTCGGACAGCACCCCTTGTCCTCCATTTCTCCCAACAACGCCAACGCACCCAGTGCATCCCCTTTCCTGCACATACCATTCATCAGCGAAGTATAAGTCACCTCGTCGGGGAAAAAGCCCTTTTCCGCCATAACTCGCAACAACTTTTTAGCTTCCACAACCCTTCCACATTTCGACAACCCAAAAATCAAAGTGTTATAAGTGACAAGATCAGGCTCTACCCCATCATCCTTCATCTTGTTATAAACCTCAATCGCCTCACTCCCCCTACTCAGCATACAATACCCTTTCATAATCGTGTTGTATAAAAAGCAATCGGGCTTAAACCCTTCCTCGTTGAGCACACTAACCAACCTCAAAGCCTCCCTCAAGTTCTTAGTATTACACACATTATCAATCAAAATCGTGTAAGTAACAAGATCAGGCTTAAAGCCGAAACTATCACGCATCTCATCAATGAATCCATAAACAGTACTCAAGCTACGGCACTTACATAGATGTTTAACAATGCAATTGAAAGTGTAAGTGTCTGGAACACAATGCTTCAAAGAAAGCTCTTTGAACAATTCAACAGCGTGGTCTACCCTTCCGGCGGAACAGAGCGACCTCACGGCGACATCAGCGGTGGATTTGTCGGGGGAGACGCCGTCTTTGACCATCAGATTTAGGGTTTTATGAATTGGGGAAAGGGAGGAGGGGGAATCAGGAGGCGAATCGTTGTTGCAGGTTTGGGAGAGGAGGATGTGGTAGGTGGATCGGTCGGGGGAGAAGGAAGGGTTTGCAGCGGACATGTGGCGGAGAAAAGCGACGGAATCGTCAAAGGTGGAGATTGAAGCGTAGGATTGAAGAAGGGAATTGTGGAATCGAGGGTCAATGGAAGCATTTGCGGAATCGGAGGTTTTGATTATGGAGTTGAAGACGGTCTTGGCTTCTTGGAGGCTCGGGGATTTGAAGAGAACGGGGGTTTTCGGAGGTTGTTGCTGGTTGTTAGGTTTTCGGGATTTTCCGGGAAAATGAGAAGGGATTTTCTTGGGAAAGTGATGGGGTTTGGAGGATGGAGAGAACGGAGGAATTAGAGAAGATGGGTTTCTGAATTGAGGGTTTGTAACAGCGGATCGAAATGCAGGTGGTATTTTTCCCATTTTGTCCTTCTTCTTCTTCTTCTTCTTCTTCTTCTTCTTCTTCTTCTTCTTCTTCGAGTAGAGATGGGAGGGGAACAAGAAAGGAGGCAGAGAATGGAGTAGGGTCTCAAAGCTCCTCCAAATACAACACAAACATGGGTTTAGGGTTTTAGTGTTTTTTTTTTTGGTGACTTAGGGTTTTAGTGTTTAAGTAAACAATAAACAATATTGATTAAACAATTTAATATTACATAAATTTTTAATCCGAAGTAAACATAAAAAAAATTATAATAAGATTATCATTTTATTAATTAGCAATTTTATGATAACATGCTATTTATTTTGCATTGTTGTCTGAAATTATGATTTATTCTTTTAAATAATATTAAAATTTTTATTCTTTTTTCTTTACAAGCAATAATAAAAAATAGTTTAATTATTCTTATGATATAAAAAAAATAATTTATTAATTATTATAGAATTTTAATTTTTATGTACTGACTAATAAAATATTTTATATAATTATTTAATTATATTATTTTTTTAGATAACTATTTATACTGTAAATATTAAAAATAGTTATTTTTGTTAATAAAATTAAATGTATGTACAAAATTATTTTACATGGATAGTTAATCAAAATTAAACTCAATAAATAAGTAAACATTACTTAAATATTTACCATTTTGGTTTGTAAAATTTAAATGTAATTAATTATTCTAAAAATCATATCTACTACTTATTATTTGTTATTTTTATAATATACTATAATTTATTGATTATTATTATATTCAACTTGGTATTAAATATTTTAAAAATAATTATTTATTATAACTAATATTCTTTATCCATTATTTGTATACTTTACTTAATATTTTTCTTTTAACCTAAATAAAAATATAAAACGTAAATAGTGAAATTATATGTTATATTAAATATCTTGAAATTTAATAAGTCCAAGATTATGATGGAAAATTAATAAGATACATGAAATTTGCATTTTGTTCCCTCTCTAGTCTCTACCCACTCCCACTTACACACACCCGAGGCACCTTCTATCACCACTCCAAGCATGGAAGGCAACCCCATGAAGTAGTGGCGATGACATGACATGAGGGTCCATTGATGGCATCCTGCTGCCTATGGAACTACTTCTATCGACGGAGATGACTCCATAGACCATATGTGAATTGCATGATTATGAGAATGACCATTGACAAGTGTCATGGGACAATACTAGAGCATTTTCATGCAATTTTCACTGGAATCTCATTTTTTTTTTTGGTTAGGGGAATCTCATTTAATTATCAACGTATTGTTTGCAAATAGAGCCTAGTATAAGGAACACGATTTGTAGAACAATCTGTTTAAACCATAATTTACACCATTTAAATCCGTAAATTTTCAATTCGCATTATTAACAAATTTTTTTCCAACAAAATAATTAATTTATCACGAATCAGAATTTTATTTAAAAATTTATTATTAATTAATAAATAAAATTTAAAATTTTAATATTTATTCAAACAGATAAATAAATAAACTGAATCTACAATTTAAAAAACTAATCTATTATCCCACTTTAAATGTATATTTTTATAGTAAAAACTAAAATGTATATAGACTAACTAAATTCGTAATGCAACATCTCACCAAAAAAAAAAATTCGTAATGCAACACAATCCTCTTAATATCAAAATTTTAATTTTAATGTTTAGACCACTCAATTCTCGGCTGGCTGCTCGATTCAGGAGTAGAGAACTTAGTTGACTGTGACATGTTTGCTGCATTTTTAGACTTGGCTGCACCTCGGCGTGCTCGGCTTCTTGTTACAAGTTCCGCCACTGGATCAAGCTGAATTCCAGCAAGGCGCTTTGAGTAACGGTGAAGGCTTTGGAACTTGTTCCGAATCTGAGCTCAAACCCATGGTATTGGCTGAAAAAGGAACAAGTACAGTAAACAAGAAGTTAATCTAAGTATAAATCTTTTTATTGAAATGGTTTTAAACATAAACAATTTTAACAGAAGCAAAGGCCAGATAACTCATGAACATTAATTTAAGGCATCAAAAGAGTATGATATATCACAATGAGTAATTTAGTCATTTGCATTTAAATGTATAGTTGAGTTATCTTGATTCCTAATTGTAATATTTTCAATAAGAAAGAAGAATAATTTAACCGACATATTTTTGTTCTATTTCACATTTAACATCGACTTATTCACAAAGGGTTCAATTGATTGTATCATTTTTCAATTTTCGCAGATGTTGCAGACAAAATGCTTACAAGGGAACTTGAATGATTTATGAGAGACTAGAGGTAATATATATGAATGTATAAAGTTCTTAAGCGTTCATATGAAAGAAAAATAAACATAAGAGATCTCTCTTCAAATAATACTGTTGAAAAGAGTAATCAGCAATTACAATTTTAAAATGGAAAAGTTTTAAGGGATTAACAATTTTTGTGTTTTTTGGCTAGTACTTAACCATCAAAACAAAAGTGAGTGATCTCCTACTATTAAATGTAATCTCACACCATTAAAAATACTATTGATGGCCAATTGATAGTTATAAAACATTAAAATTGCTGTCCCCCTAGTATTTCTCTTTTAAAATAATCAAAATTTATTTATCATGTGTGTCCATCAGATATTTATAATTCAAATTTAACCCATAGTTCATTATAAATTTGATTCACATAAAAAACTCGAATGATTTATGAGAGGCTAGAGGTGATATATATAGATGTATAAAGTATTTGAGTGAACATATGAAAGAAGAGTAAGAATAAGAGATTTTTCTTCAATACTATTAAAAAGGTTAATCAGCGGTCACAATTTCAGGACAGTCAAGGTTCACTTATCATGTGCGTCCATACAGATATTTATAATTCAAATTTAATTCACATAAGAAACTTGAATGATTCATGAGAGACCAAAAGTGATATTTATAGATGTACAAAGTACTTGAGTGTTCACATTAAAGAAGAATAAGAATGAGAGATCTCTCCTCAAATACTATTGAAAAGGTTAACCAACCATCACAATTTCAATACAATCAAGGTTTATTTATTATTGTGTCCATCATATTTATAATTCAAATTTGATTAACATACATTCTATTACAAATTTGACTCACATAAGAAACTTAAATGATTCATGAGAGGTCAGATCAAAGGTGATATATATAAATGTATAAAGCACTTGAATGTTCATATGAAAGAAGAGTAAGAATCAGAGATCTCTTCTCAAATATTGTTAAAAATATTAACTAGTAGTCACAATTTTAGGACAGTCAAAGTTCATTTATCATATGTATCTATACAGATATTTTTGTGATGATATAAATTTTTAGTCAAAGATATTTTTTAACAGAAAAATTATCTTTTTTAAAATTTTAATGTATTTGACAATTTTTTTAAAATAAAAATAAAAAACACTAAAATATAAATTTAAAAAAAATACAATTATCAACTTTTTTAAAAAGACTTGTTTTTACTTTATAAAAGATATATTTTAATAAAAAAATAATTTTACATATAAGACTCACAATAGTCAAAATAAAATAAAATACGATATAGTTTATACTCTACCTGAATTGAAAATTTTTTTAAAATTCAATCTTAACTATACTTGCACTTTAAAGTTTTAAATTTTACTCTACACATACTCTATCCATAAAAAAAATAAAATTTTTTAAATAAATATAAAATTCAATCCTTCTATATTCAATATAAATTAATAAATATAAAATTAAAAATTAAATTCAAATTAAAATTACAAATAACATAATTATTAATTTATAATAAAATTAAAATAACAAACAAAAATAAATATTTTATCTCTTTTTTTAACTCCAAATTCTTATAACTTAGTAATATAATCTGTGTTTGTTGTTCTTCTCTCATCATCAAAGTTGCTCCGAAAATGATGAACAAAAGGTCTCAAAACCAGTCATTATCACTCTCTCCTCGCCTTTCTTTGTTGCTTCCTTAGCCCTGTCTCCGCTGCGTGCTCCTCTGCCCGGTGCCGTCCCGCCTGCGCCGCCCTGCCTGGCGCCGTGGCGTCTTCTGTAGTATTTTCTTTTGTCTGTAGTGTTTGAAAGGTTTGCGGCATCCCTGCTGCTATCTGTGGTGTCGAGTGCGCCAAATGATGGTTTACAAAGCATTGGACTGGAAAAGGTAACCTGATCTCAATACGCGGCTGGCTGCTCGATTCAGGAGTAGAAAACTTAGTTGACTGTGACATATTTGCTGCATTTTGAGACTTGGCTGCACCTCGCCGTGCTCGGCTTCTTGTTACAAGTTCCGGCACAGGATCAGGCTGAATTCCAGCAAGGCGCTTTGAGTAACGGCGAGGAAGATTCATCTCCTTTGGGGGAAGTTGCTTCGCTTGGGAATCTTCTTCAGCACCCACCACGCCTATATCATGTGATAAATATAAATGCAAGAATAAAACTAAATTGTTGAAAGGCAATATTATATGAAAAATTCAGAAGTTTACACTCAGCACAAGTATTTTCAGAGATTGGCGTAGAAGCATATTCTCCTGAACGCGCAGGTTTTGGAACTTGTTTCGAATCTGAGCTCAAACCCATGGTATTGGCTGAAAAAGGAACAAGTAAACAAGAAGTTAATCAAGTATAAATCTTTTGATTGAAATGGTTTTAAACAGAAACAATTTTAACAGAAGCAAAGGCCAGATAACTACTCATGAACATTAATTAAGGCATCAAAAGGGTATGATATATCACAATGAGTAATTAACTACTCATGAACATTAATTAAGTCATTTGCATTTAAATGTATAGTTGAGTTATCTTGATTCCTAATTGCAATATTCTCAATAAGAAAGAAGAATAATCTCACACATATTTTTCTTCTATTTCACATTTAACATCAACTCATTCACAAAGGATTCAATTGATTGTTTCATTTTCCAATTTTCGGAGATGTTGCAGACAAAAAAATGCTTACAGGGAACTTATCAACAACACAGGTAGAGAAATTGAATGATTTATGAGAGGTTAAAGATGATATATATAGATGTTTAATGCACTCGAGTGTTTACATGAAAGAAGAGTAAAAATGAGAGATTTCTCCTCAAATACTATTGAAAAGATTAACAGTAGTCACAATTTTAGGACAGTCAAGGTTTATTTATCATGTGTGTCCATACAGATATTTATAATTTAAATTTAACTCACATTCCATTAAAATTTGACTCACATAGAAAACTTGAATGATTCATGAGAAGCTAGAAGTGATATATATAGATGTATAAAGCACTTGAGTGTTCATATGAAAGAAAAGTAAGAATGAGAGATCTCTCTTCAAATTCTATTAAAAAGGTTAATCAGTAGTCACAATTTCAGGACAGTCAAAATTCATTTATCATGTGTGTCCATACAGTCAAAGTTCATTTATCATGCGTGTCCATACATTCAAATTTGATTCACAGTCCATTACAAATTTGACTCAGATAGAGAACTTGAATGATTCATGAAAGGCCAGAGGTGATATTTATCCTTTATAATTTCAAATAACTAATTTTTTAATTTCAGGACAGTCAAAGTTCATTTATTATGTGTGTCCATACAGATATTTATAATTCAAATTTGACTCACAGTCCATTACAAATTTGACTCAGATAGAAAACTTGAATGATTCATGAGAAGTCAGAAGTGATATATATAGATGTATAAAGCACTTGAGTGTTCACATGAAAGAAGAGTAAGAATGAGAGATCTCTCTTCAAATTCTATTAAAAAGGTTAATCAGTAGTCACAATTTCAGGACAGTCAAAGTTCATTTATATGTGTGTCCATACAGATATTTATAATTCAAATTTGACTCACACTATGTTACAAATTTAACTCACATAGAAAACTTAAATGATTTATGAGAGGCCAGAGGTGATATATATAGATGTAAAAAGTACTTGAGTGTTCACATGAAAGAAGAAGAAGAATGAGAGATCTCTCCTTAAATATTGTTTGTTGAAAAGGTTAACTAGCAGTCACAATTTCAGGACAGTCAAGGTTCATTTATTATGTGTGTCCATACAGATATTTATAATTCAAATTTGACTCACAGTCCATTACAAATTTGACTCAGATAGAAAAGTTGAATGATTCATGAGAGGCAAGAGGTGATATTTATCGTTTATAATTTCAAATAGCTATTTTTTTAATTTCAGGACAAACAAAGTTCATTTATCATGTGTGTCCATACATTCAAATTTGATTCATAGTCCATTACAAATTTGACTCAGATAGAGAAATTGAATGATTTATGAAAGGCCAGATGTGATATTTATCCTTTATAATTTCAATAACTATTTTTTTTAATTTCAGGACAGTCAAAGTTCATTTATTATGTGTGTCCATACAGATATTTATAATTCGAATTTAACTCACATAGAAAACTTGGATGATTCTTACTTTTGAATTATGAAAAGTCACATGTAAAAAAGAATATAACACATATACAATAAAGTATAAATTATACCTTATTGTCTTTAATATACTAAACTTCTTTAATATTTAATTTAATTAAATTTTATTTATAACTTTTAAATAAATTTTAATTTTTTTC
>NC_029772.3:4151799-4189560 GCF_000817695.3 Arachis duranensis
TAATTTTTTTCCTTCAATAATTTTAATTTTTTTACTATAGATAATTATTCAATTTAATTTTTAATTTTGCTCTTAATAAAAAATAAATGTACTTAGAATGAAAGTAATGTAATTAAGAATAAAATTAAGAAATAAATTTATTTAGAATGAGAATAATGTGATTAAGAGTAATTTACTTAGATGTAATTAAAAATTATTAAATAATTATTTATTGTAAAAAATTGATATTATTAAATGATAAAATTAAAATTTATTTCAAAATTAAAAATAAAGTTTAACTAAGTTAAATAATAGAGAATTTCGATATATTAGAGACAAAAATGTATAATTTATATTTTATTGTATATATACCATATTCTTTTTTTTTCTTTTCACAAGTTTATGTACTAACCATTCTACAAATATTTTATAATAAGTAAAAATTTTTAAGAATAAAAAAAATATTGTAATTATACATAAATCATGGGCATTTCCTGGGTTTCGCTCTATAACTTCATAAATCATGGGAATCCTCACATGTTTTACTAATTTTGGTTTAAAACCTAACTTTGTCCCACGAATTATGTTCACCAGGATGATTTACTCAATGCAAAATATATAACCATGAATCGTTGTATTCCTCAAGATTTTACATTTTTTCTAAAAAAATTAGAGTATAGGCAACGATTTATGTAAAAAGTGGGAGGACAAAAATGTTATTATTTTTTATTTAGGACAATTTGATAGTTTTTATTGTCAGTTAGTTTATTTAAAGGAAAAGTATATGGAACCAACTAATAATCAGCCAAGAATGGAACAACATAATTAATTATAATTAGTTTTATTAATTTATAATTTAATTTGTTTTTTAAATTATTGTTGACCACGTTCAAAACATGAGGAAAAATACGCTAGTGATAGGAGAGAATCACGGAACAATGCTTTAATCATTCATTAGTTGGTTCCATATAATTAATTATGTTTTATTAATGCGTAACACATGAAACATAGAAATCATATCGAAAACCATCTAATTTACAAGAAAAAAAAATATCCGTGTGCCTATTAGTAGCAACATCCGGTTAAAATCACCGGTGCCTCTGGTTTACCAGTTGGCTGATTCTTGACTTATATAGAGTTGGTTCCCTAGCATTGTTGTTATTTAAATAATTTACCCCAACCTATAATAGATGAGAAATCAAAATAAGATATACAAATTGAATATATATATAGTATCTAATTCAACCTAACTCATTCAGATAGGGTTGGCAACTCGACTCGCAACAGGTCGGTTGAGAGCAAAGCCGATTGAACTACGAGTAGAATTTGGTGTGAGTTTAGTCCTAATTCTACCCAATTTACCTGTATCTCTAATATATTATGGTATACAATTAAAAATTATTATACGTGTATAGTGAAATAGATGAAGATTGAACCCACATTTTCTCTTTTTTGTAATTTTAATATGAAATTTATCATGATTGTTACTTTTAATTTTAATATAAATTTAATTTTGTATTTTCTATTTTATTAGTATGTTTATAAAATATAAAATAATTAAATATTGTGTTCAATTGAAAAATTTTGATTTGTTAACTAGGGTCGAATAAGGTGCAAGTGTGCAACTTTAGGGCATGGGTAAAATTAGAATTCAAAAATTCTCAACTTGGATAAGATATGTTTGAATTTTAGCCTGCAAATAAAATACATAGTCTAAATTCTACCCTATCCTATCCATTTATATCCCTCAAGTTGATCCGTGAACCCGTGGACCGAAAAGGTTTAAACAACCCATCTCTCCATTCTCTCTGACACGCACAGTGGGAGGGCTCCCCGTTGGAGATGCTCTAACTGCTCTCTGCTCTGCAGGGTTCAAGGATTTGACTGCGTTTGGATTCTAGACAAAATTGCAGAGATAAAGCGACAACAAGGAGACAGCGACACAGATTTTCTATCTTTAGGACACAAATTGTAACTTGTGTATATGTTCATGTCTTTATCTCTACGACCAAATGATTCCTACTATCATTGCATATCTATATCAAAGACAATATCCGAATGAAAGATTCATGTATATCAGTTGCTGTAAATATTTTCCCAGTCGTATATATTAAGGCCGAGGGCAAAATGAACTCCAGCAAGTCACATACTAGTGAACCCAAACATATTAATATAATAACCGAATTTAAGAGAAACAAAGAACAGATATATGAGGGATAGGCAAATGGAATAATAATCAAAAGTCAAAACTAATCCAATTCTTTTAATAAAAAACTTGAAAGATACAATGCCACCAACCATTCATCTCTTGTGCAAATATAAACGGTATTATGGAATATCATCCTTTTGCTCACAAAAATACACACTAGAAAATCAAGACAAAATTCCTTATAATTAATGCAAGCAACAATAATTAAGAAATGAAATCAATATTACAATGCATTGCTGGGTTGCGCGGGTGAAACTCTCTGAGTTTTACACCTGTAAATGATGAGAATTGATAATTCAGAGAAGTGTGTTAATGGGAAATAAGAACGTGTTAGACGGTGGCTTACATGATCTTATCTTTAATGGGAGTGTATTCAAGTTCCTACCTCTTCAAATGGAAAAATAATAGCAGAGTAATTCACCTGTTACACTGTAATCTGGAAGCATAATTATGGTTGTTGCAATTTGTGCACATCCAATCTCCACTACGCCATTGCTTTGCTCTGATAATTCAAACAGATAAAAGTAATAAAGTAATAATGCTAGGAGTAGGAGTGTATAATATCATCATTTAAGAGTTGACAAACACACAAAAAAATGTCTTCAATATTATATTGAGCTTATGTGAGAATCAGAGGAAATTACCCTTTTCCAAGGAGTGCAGGTGTAGAAACTTGAGGTGGAAATAGAGTCGGTATTGGCAACGTTGAAGCTATGCTTGAGTTTATGCTAGGAAATGACGGGAGCACTCCAGGTTTTGGATCTCCACTTGTCCCTACTACTTGGTCATTAGTCTGCACAATAAGTGTAAAAGGGAATAAGAAATTCAAAGAGAAAGAGCATTAGCTATGATGACAAACGAGATCTAAAATCACAGAAGAATTAGAAATTCAATTAAATCCCAAAAAAGTCCTTACAGGTCCCACGTTCAATCTCTTCTTGTCCCAGTCATCAACCAATTCTTCAGAAGCTAACCGTTTTGTCCCAAGTGCTTTGAACCAAATAAGTGTAAACAGCATGATGTTAACATCAATCACCACAGGAAATTCATTTTTACCAAAAATATTTCTCTGTAGTACTGTAATGTTCCCAGAAGGAACACCTTATGTATCTTGCACCTATAATATATACACTAACTTTAAAAAGAAAGAAAGGCATACCAGGTGGAAAAGCGTCGCATTTTTTACACTGCAAAAAGATTCAACATAGAAAGATATCAAACTTAAAAAATGAATACTTCAGTGCTTGTGTAACTCTACATCATTTATAATTTATAAGTAGAATTCAAGACTCTACCTGCGAGCGTGAAGAGTAATTATGGAAGCCACAATTACAGATCCAATCCCCATTCCGCCACCCCTTTGGTACAGATAGGTTTTGACTGTTGGAATTTTCAATGGGAAGTCCAGAGCTATAATTTGCACCAAGCAGCCATAGGGGAAGTGGTTGGACACCATACTTATCTGATCCTAACATCGACCAATTGGAACCTAAGTGGAGTGACTGAGGTGGAGCACCGGCACCATTGCCAATCAATCCAATATTCAACTTTTGATCTGGTCCCCCAGGAGCCCTGGAGAAGTAATTTGGATAAGCAGGGAAAGATGCCCCGGTCATTGCAATTGCTGGCATAGCTGCTATCTCCTTTGGTTGTCCGCACTTCTTGCACCTCTCTCTTGATGCATAATTGTTGTTAGTGCAGCCTATTGATCCATAGTATAAAACCCATCCCCACAAAGCATCCAGAGGGAAAGGAAGCCAAGCATACGCACACCAACACGTCCCACGCACACCAACCCGTCCATTTCACACAAAAATACACATACAAAAGCACAAATATCTCAACCTAGTTGACAGCATGTTCTTCATCTTAAAGTTCAATACAAAATCATAAGCCAAAAATAAAAAATCAAATGCAATGCTAAGCTGTTCATGATTTTGTCAACTACCGGGAAACTCTAAAATAACAAAGGAAATGCACAACTCAATTTGTGGTGTTGACTACATAAGGTTCTAAAATCACTATCCTTGAGAGAAATCAGGTTTTAAAACTAATTACATAATAAAGCTAGCCTATGTTGTAGTCAATACCCTGGATTTGGATTTTCATCTCCATTCAATTTCCAGTTTCCAGAACAACACTCAAATTCAAGCTTGCAAGTGTCTCCGCATAATATATGAGCCAAATTCAAAGAGCTAGTTGGTCATTAGTGAACTGAATAAGTGATGTTTAGTGACTAATTTTGCTTATTTTCATTTCATTTATGCATCATATCCCCACTAACAACATTGAATTCAAATATACAAACATATAGGCACAAACCGCAAAGCATGAATATCATATGAGAAATGTTAACATGACAGTATGACCACAGACTCCCATCCAACGATCATGGGCTCCATACATCCAATCCAACAGTCGATGAGAGTATGTGGCGACGGTGCCCCTCAATTGTTAGATTCAAAAAACATTACTCAACCCACTATCTCAGTTCTGTTCAGTATCCAATCAATTTGTAAAATCTCTCCACATTCAAAAACAATTACTAAAGCAAACAGAGATAAAATTGACAAGAGAGGATAGGGGGTCTAACCAGTGCAGATCCAATCGCCAATTCGAGGTAGCCACTTGGAATCAGAAGGGGTTTTGGTATCGACAAGGATCCGTGGCTGCTTGCAACGGTTACAGAATGATCTGAATGCGTAGTTTCTGTTGTTGCAGCTGCTACAATCCCAATCCCCATCTCTCCCTTCTCCCATTCTCCTTCTTCTCTCAATCCTCAACTGCCTCTGCAATAATCCACATTATCATATATACTTAGTAATGTAATTACAATCATAATCATAATAAACAGTTAGGTGAAAAATGAAATGCATATGTTGTGTAAAATAAACGAGAAAGAGAAAGCTGAAAGCACCGTTTTTTTTTTTCCTCTTACCTATTGGCAGATAGAGTGAAGATGGAAGAAGGCGGTGGAACGGGATGAGATGAGATTGTGAAAAATGAGAAAGGATTGAATGAATGAGATGGTGATGGGAGTGATGAGAGTGGAGGGTGAGATTGAGAAGAATCAGAGCATGAACTGAAAACCCTAGTGCGAGTGAAGCGTTTTCTAAGAACAACACTGGTGCATAGTTTCAACTTTCAACTTCCATTGTGTATCTCTCTCTTTCTAATAATATAAGTTTAATTTTAAACTAAAACAAAAAAAAAATTCAAAAGATAATAGGGATATTTTATAAAATAAAAAATATATATATAATGTCTAAAAATTAGGACAAAAAAAATAAAAAATGAGAATTTATAAATATGCATTGAAATTGTAAGAAAAAAATAATATGAAAAAGTAGATATAGAAGAGACTTTAGAACATTATGTTTAAAGTAAAATAAATAGTGTTTCTCATTCAACTTAAGTGATGTTGTTAGTATTTTTTTGGAGGCTTCTGGACATATTCAAATTGACACCTCCTTTTTCAAATATTCCAAGTTATAATCAAAACCAATCGAGCTCTTTGAGGGCTTATTTTTTTAAGTTTAGTTTGTAACACCGAATCTCTTCACCAATTGAACAACAAAGAACATTTATGATCTACCGTTTGGAATGAGATAAGTTAAATAACTCTTCTTTCACACTAGATTAGCGTCTTCACAGAAAAACAGATAGTGCTTGAGTGATTCTGGATTTGACTTACAGATTGGACAAGTTGTCAGAATGATGGGAACTGCGGGTGGATGAGAAATTAAACAGAAAACTTACTATGGAAGATTTTTTACGCAAAGAACAAAATCTTGTGAGCGATTTTCAACTTTCATAAATGGCTCCAACTGACATCTGTTGCATGAAATTTGGACAAAATTTAATGGAGGTATGATAAAATTGGTAAGCAATAATGTACCTTAATGTAACATCATATGTTTTTACTTTATTCATTACCCATTGAATTGTGTCTTAACCTTCTCCTGAGGTTATGTAGAGAATTCGCTAAGCAATTTCTGGAGGAAAATGATTTGAGATTAATACTTAGTTCCACTGTTTATTTGACAAAAATAGGTCTTTCACCCATAACAGATGATAACTATCTGATAATAGTACCGCAGATGGTGGAACAGTGAAGGGGTAAGGAGGAGGGATTCATGGTTTACCGAAGATTCAGATATCACTAGAACTTTTCAACTAATGTATTTCTCTACAACTCGCCTTCCTTCAAGAATACTTTGCCAATCCCAAGAAGAAAAGGTTCCTACTTCTACTATAAGAATAGAATTAAATATGAAGTATTTACCATTAAGTATTCTAGAAAGAATAGAATTAAGTTGAGTCACAATTTTCCATCACTGTTTATCCAAAAGAGCCAGGTTTTGAGTCCTAAGATCTTTGAAATTAAGTTTGCCTTCTTTCTTAGGCCTAGTAATCTTATCCCAACTAATCCACACCATTCGTCTTTTAAAACATTTCTTCTCCCACTAGAACTGGGTTAGAATACTATGAATTTCATTTAGCAAGCTGTCCAAAAGTTTAAAATATGATAAGGTGTATATTGGTATGGCTTCACCACCTGTTCAGAATAATACATGTCTTCCTCCATTAGATAACAAAAACATTTTCTATCTTTATGTCCTTTTGAGAAACTTATATTTGATTGAATTGAGGGTGACTTTCTTAGAGCGGTTAATAAGGAAAAGTAGGCCCAAATATTTATCCTATGCACCTATGTGAAAAATATTCAATTGGGTTGTTACGGAGGTTCTAATAAGCTCTAGAGTGTTATTACTGAAGAATATAGCCAATTTATTAAAATTAACTCTTAATCCACTGAAAATTTTATAAGATTCCAATAATTTTAGAATAGAGACATAATTATTTTTTGAAGCTTTGGCGAATAAAATGGAATCATCAGTGAATAACAAGTTATTTATAGTAGGGTATCTTTTATTTATCTGAAATTTCTAAATGAGACTATTTTACTCTATTTTGTGTAGCAAGAAGGAAAGTCTTTGTGCACATAATAAGAAAATAAAAGAGGATAGAGGATCAACCTCTATTTGGTTTAAAAAAATCATAGAGTTAACCATCCACAACAATAGAATAAAAAACGGTTGTCAACAATTTACAAATTCAGTCAATGAATTTCAATTCAAAACCCAACTTCTCCATAATAAACTATAGAAAATGTCATTCTACTCTGTCGTAAATTTTACTCATATCAAACTTGAGTGTCATTTCATATTTTAAGCCTCAATTTTTTGTTTAAGATAGTGCATACATTCGTGTGCTATAAGAATGTTATCAGAAATAAGTTTATTTAAGAATGCACTTTGAATAGGGTTAATTACCTTGTTCATACACCATTAGAGTCTGTGAACCAGTACCTTTGAAATAATTTTGTAGACAACAGAGGATAAACTGATGGGACTTATCTAAGTGATATCACTCACATTTAGAATTTTTGGCACTAGACAGATATTGGTGTGGTTAAAACTTTTTAAAATTCTACCTCCAGCAAAAAAACTCCTCACAATTCAGAACACGTCTTATTCCACTATATCCTAGTAGAATTGGAAGAATTTAGCCATTATACTATCCTCTCCTGGTGCACTCTGAGGGTAAATACTAAAAATACCTCTTTTTACATCCTCCATAGAAACATGTCTTCTGAGCCTACAGTTCATGTTAGCTGTAATCTTAAGTTCAAAGTTTGTGAAAAAAGGCCAGGATTCACATGCTTAGAAGATGTGAAAATATTTTTAAAGTAGTCCTCAGCCACCTTGACAATATCAGCATTGGTTATTGCCATATCCTCCTTATCCTTCTGTAGATGCCATATTTTATTCTTCTAATTCTAGATTTAAATTTTTTTTGGAAGAAGTTTTGTATTTTGATCTTCTTCTTTCAATCATTTAATTCTAGATTTGCCTTTTCAATAAAATTTCTCGTCCAAATATGCTTTTTTAAGCTGTTGTTCAAGCTCAATTAATCCAGTGTCTCCCATGATGCCTGATATCTGCTTTTGTTCTAGAAGAGAAATAACTTCTATAATCTTCTTTTTAGAATTAATAGAATTATTCTTTACCTAAGAACCAACGGTGTCTAACCAATTCAAACTTTTGAAATAATCCGAACATGCTGAACATTCGATATCTGAGTCCCAGACCTTGCTGATGAAGTTACGAATTTGTTCTTCACCAAACCAGCAGGATTGAAATTTGAATCTCCTCTTTGATCTCTCTGGTTGGTAGTTTGTGTTCAAAAAGAGGGAGATGTGATCAGAACCTGTCTCTGATAGTCTAAAGACTGTGGGATGAGAGTATAATTAGGACCAAGATTCATCAATAAGCACTCTGTCAAGCCTTTTCTAAATTAGCTCACCTTCCCTGCATCTGTTACTCCAAGTAAATGATCTACTCACCATTCTCAAATCAATCAACGAGTTATCTCCAATAAAGTAATTAAAGGTGGCAATGGAAGAATGAGATTTAGGATTACCACCAAGTTTTTCAACTTGATCAATAATAAAATTGAAATCACCAACAATAACTGATTTAACTTAAATTTGGGAGAGCTACAAAGAGATTTCTTGGAATTGGGATAGCCAAAAGTATTCTCATTGCAGTTTAAATAAATGCCTACAAAGTTTCATTTAATGTTGAGAGGGGCATCTTTTATCAAGGCAAACACTCAGAAAATTAAAAATCTGAACAAAATCATCCTTCTATGCCAATGCAAGTCTACTCGCACTATTAGAAAGATCAACAATTTGCCAATTATTATAATTGTCACAAGCCCTGAATTTTTCTTTTATCTGTCGAGATTGATTTTTTGTTTCACAAAAAAAAATTAACTCAAAAGAGTGGGATTGAACAATAAAGTTGTGAACTGTCACATATCTCCTCAAATCCCGATAATTTCACGATATCATTCTCATGAGTTTTAGGGTGTGATTGACCGGCTGGCACCCTCCACCTTCTAATCAGCAATTAGCTTTTATTCAACACATATCTTCTTGGTCACAAATTTTATACATGCTTCCAGTTTCTTAGAGAATAAAATGAGAGAAAGATAAGAAGAATAAAAAGAGTGAAAAAAAAGAGAAAAAATTGTAAAGAATAGATTCAGATAAAAAAAGAATTTGAAAGAATAAGAAGAGAATTAAAGAATAAGGTTAAAAAGAAAGAAACAAAAACATCTTTGGAGGCATAGCAAAATTCCTAACATAGCAATTTGAAAGACTACACTTCAGTTCATAAAACAAAATTAAACTCATTATAAGAATGAATATAATTTTGATGCACAGTTAGTGTAAATAGTTTTATGCATATCACTTTTTATATTAACTATGTAATGATCATTCAAAAAAATAAATGTGATTATATAATCGTATAAATGTATTAAAATTAAACTCTTATAAAAACATATGATAAGCTCTACTTTGCTTTTGTTTACCAAAAAGATTGATGTATCAAATAAAAATGTATATGGATGAAACCTCTAAAATAGTTCTCAAGATCAAAATATTCTATGTATATTCAAAATTAATTATCTAGCATAAAATATTTTATATCATTATTGTGTATATCTATATATGTTAATCTATAATTTTTTTAATTAAATAATCAATTTTCAAATATAATCAAACATACCATAATAAAATAATCAAAATATAATACGCAAATAATTAAATTTGTTTAGAGTAATATAAAAAAATATAAGAGATCAACTATAGATGAGATTTGTATGCGAGCAGTGGTAAAGGGATATCTAGATGAGATTCGTGAGAGAATTTCGGCACTACAGTATTTATCATTGGAGATGGTGTCATCATCGAAGTAATGGACTACTGAGCGAATGGAGTTTGTGGAGAAATCTATTCTAGTAAAGCAGTCAGATGACTTCCTAGTGGCGAAGTGACGTAGCAGAAAGAGCCACATAGTTGGAGTTAAAGATCATGATGAATGATTGATCCTATGCACCCATTACTTGTGATGTCTCAAGAGGTAGTTAGAGTAAAGAAGTCCTAAGGGTATTAGTAGACACCCTCCCTCTATTCCAACTATAAGACCGATTGGTGACACCTTTGTCTGTCGTTATATCTGCAAAAAGCATACCAACAAACACATATGTAACAAAAATATGTCACAACCTACAACTCAGATTCTACTTAAAAAACACCTTAAAAGAAATACTAATGCTTGTAAACAGAGTTGGAACTAGTTTAGCTTCAAAAGTCAAATAAAAAGAGTTTTTTAAATCTAAACCGCCTCTAAACAAAATTAGTTGGAATTAGTTCAAATTAAAAAATTACTTAACATACAAGAAGTCAAGTAGGAAGAGTTCATTATGGAGTATATCAAAATTAAATTTAAATTTGATTTAAATTTTGTATTTCATGACTATTATTCATTCAATGCCAAAAAGATTTTTGTTTTTAATTTCACCGTTCAATTATATTTAGCTGTTTTAGAAATTTCGACAGAATTTTATTTATAATTAGAAGCCTCCTCCAAATTTAATTTTCATTTTTTTAACAAACCAAACAAGTGTTTTAACGAAAATTCAGCTTAATTTTCTCTTAATTCAGATACCTCAACCAAAAGATTTTATTAAAATTTCACATGGAAAACAGTTGCAAGCATTAATTAAAACAGGCGGACATTCAAATTTAATCAATTCTTAGTTGTTCTAGTGCGCAACCTTTTATTATTTCGCAATTTTTCAACAAACAAAAATTTTGAGAAGGTGCCAACAAGGCAAGCTTCTCCCACTTCTGTCGGAAGGGACTGTTGGAGGGAACTGCCAGAGATGACGTTGAAGGAGAGACGAGAGGGTTAGAGAGAGTGTGAGAGATGGGAGAGTGAAAAGAGAGAGAATGTAATTCGAAATAAAAGGAGAGAAGATTTTCGGTTCAAATTTAAGGTAGGATTACTGTCGATAACAAATCAGCAAATGACTAAAATACAGCGTCGTACTAATTAAATTTACCGTAAAAAAATCCGACCCTAAATCACAATAATGATCGCGCCAATTTTTTTTCTTTCAATTGTTACCAGCGAATTTATTATCGAAAAATTTAATCCGCCAATAAAATACGTCACAAATAAATTTAACGATATTCAATATTTTTTTTATAATAAATATCTCAAAATACAATATTTTTATTTATATTTTATCTTCCAATCATAATTTTATATCTCGTTGTGCTCTTTTAGTGTCACATACTTCCTAATTAATTCTTTGTTATCGAAGGGCTCATAATTATTAGCTGAACAATGTCCCAATCCTATTAACGAGAAGAACGAGGCCAGGGCATAAGAATTTAGATAGAAATTTTCAAGAATCAAGACTATAGATAGCACATATCATTTGTCACTACCATTGCAAGTATTACATACTAGAGCCTTTAATTTTACTGGCTATTCCACATTAATAAGAAAATTGTTTCCCGTATTTATTATTTTGCATTCAAGTTAATATTAATTAACCCTTACTTTTTTAAATAAAAAGTATTGATTTTTTTTAATCTTCTTCAAAACAATAAACACCTTAATTATATTTTGAATAAGAAGATTTAAATTCATATTTTAATAATTAAATAACAAATAAAATATATTTTTTTTATGAACTATACATGTTGTGTAGGAAAAACCAGCCATAACAAACAATGACATTCCATTGAAATATAAACATATATATCTTCACAAAACGTTATAATAACTATTTATTTATTTATTGGAAACCAAAGCCGCATACATTATACAAGCCAAAAGCCAACAACTTATGAAGCATGAATACTTTGATGAGTTATCACATCTGTGTCGGATATATTCTAAACACGATATTTACTGATACTCGTTTGACACGTATGTTTGCTTTATCTAACTGTGTTTTGATAAAAAAAATGAAAAATTTTTTCTAGACATATTTAGACACACATAAAAATTAATTTATATTTTAATATCAATAAAATATCAAAATATCATTACAATTTATCTAAAAAATATTTTATATTTTATATGTATACGTATCCTCATATCTTATAAAAATTTAAAATTCGCGTATCAGCATGTTACATATCGTGTCGTGTCCCGTGTTCATGTTGGTGTCTGTGCATCATAGCCAACAACACAAACTTCTTTTTCATTTACAATAATTTGAACGTCATGAAAATTAAAAAAAATGAAATCATCTCTAAATATTGACACGAATACAAAACTTATATATCTAAAATATTATATGATTAGGTCAATTTTTAATATGTTTAGATTCTAAATAAAAATAGGTTTTGTTGTTTAAGAGGATTGATGAGTTATATTACACCGAATAAATTAAAGCAAAAATCAATAAAAAGGCTAGCCATAAGAATTTGTTTTTCTTCGAAACAATACAGCTGTAATGGCTTCTGTTAATATAATAATAATTAAAAAGAAAAAAAATGCAACTAAATACTGTATTGTCAAGAACACGAAAAGTCATTATACGATGTTCAATGATTATGAAATTCAATTAGAATTTCACGGAATGCTCGTTAGAAGAACTTATTGTTAAAAAATGAATTTAAGGTTTAATAACTATACTTTTTTTTTTCAATAAAAATTTTCTCAGTTTTTACATTTTTAACAAGTGCTCTATCTTCGTCACTAAAAAAATTTATATATAAACTCAAAATAGAAAAAACATTAATTCTATTACATTAAAAAAATTAATCTTTTATATAAAGTACTTTACTACTTCTGTACAAAAGCCTTTCATTATTGAATTGGGATCTTCTAAGTTGTGATCCCTTTAAAATAAGAGCGATCATCATCACTCAAATAATTTAATCAATTATGTACATATAAACTATACACTAACAACGTCTCTTTCATTCACAATTCACAAACATAGCAAATAATAAACCTATAAAGAAACTATATATAATTTTTTTATTTGAAAAATATCTAACCTCCTGCCAATGCCGTTTCCTGTTCAGGGGTCCATCATGGCATAAATGGATACTACATATATAAAATAATATGGCCTATTTCATAATTTTATTTTAAAAAAATAAAATAATTTTGGTAACTATTCACATAAAGATGATTAAGGAATATTTATGTAAAGATCGATTATAACTAAAAATAATTAAATAATTTAATATATTTAATTAAATTATTTAACATAATATATATTTTCATATATCTTAAATTTTTAATTATTATCTAAAAAGATTATTCTAATTATTTTTATATATTTTTATTATAAGTTGGATCAATAATTTTTGTATTTTGTGATTAATATTTAATTATTAAAAAAAATTAATAATTTTTTATTATTAAATATAATTTTATACTATTAAAAATACTATTTATGATTAATTAATAATTACAAAACACAAAAAATATTATTTTCCTAACACTCCTTATTACCCTCCTCAAATTAATAATTTATATGTATAAGTCTTTAATTTTTTTAATTTGATCCCCTTTTAATTTTTAATTGTTCTCTTGTTTTAACTTATATTTTTTATATAGGTTCTTTTCAAAAAAAATTCTAACTGTCCCTGCACGTAATTATAACTAAACAGTTATTTGAAAACGAATTAATTTATTAATTAGATAAATTATAAAAAATATATTCGAATTATATTGATATTAAAAAAATATTATCGAATTACGTTATCGACAAAAATATCTATAAATTATTTAAAAAATATGACAAAAATATTTTTATTCTTTTCATTAACATAGAACAGCTCAATTCACAGAAGTATATTTTTAATATATTTTTAAATTATTTGAGAGTATTTTATCGATAACAAAATTCGAAAATATTTTTATCCAAAATAAAATAATTCAAGTGCATGTATTTTTTGTGGTTTATTCTTACCAACTTTTAAAGTTCACTTCTTTATAAATACCATGGAATACCATTAATTACTACTTATTATAGCCACCATATATATATACATATCAAGGGTCTTATTATTAAGTCACAAAAGCTTCAATCATTAGTAGTAGTGATGAAGAGCAAGTGGGGTTTGAGAATGCATCCAATAATAATGGTAACAATGGTGGTGATGGTGATGATGGCATATGGGTTTAAAGGTTCCAATGGGTTCAGCATGTGTAACATGAACGAAGAAGGGTTAGCGGCTTGCATGCCATCAGTGAAAACCAAAAGCACAGTTAATCCATCTTCTCAGTGCTGCAAAGCTATTCAAACTGCTGATTTGGTTTGCCTTTGTTCTTACAAAAACTCCATTCAGCTTCCTCTTCTTGGAATTGATCCTGCTCTTGCCATCGCACTTCCTTCTCGCTGCAGTCTCAGGATTCCTGTTGGTTGGAATGGATGTTAATATTATTCTGTTTCGACGCGATACTCTTTCTGTTGTTAATTAATTATCATCCAAATTTTACGTTTTTAGTATGCTAAAAATTAATATATTCAGAGATATATTATATTTTTAGTATACTAAAATAGTAAAATAAAAATGACAATTGATTAAGAACAGAATGAGTATACAATAAATTTTTGTTAAGAATACAAAAATAAAAAAATTTGATAGAAAAAATATAAACATTTATTTTTGTATTCTTGACAAATTCTATCAAAATGCTGTATCGTCAAATATATGCTGTGTGATGGAAATTTTACATGGTTTAAGAAACATTTAATATATGTTCCAAAATTATTCATTTTTATTTATTAAAAATAAGGAATGAATGATTATGGATAATTTTGGAATACATGTTAAATGTGTTATTAAATGTATGCAAGAGTATTTCTTTATGTATGCGTATATCTATGTCTGGATTTGTACTGCATTAGTGCTTAATATGTATATCAATTATCAAGGTATACGTATTTGAATGTGCGCAAATAAAAAACACCTTGAACTTATTGAAGAGTTTAAGGTTTTCAAGAAGCTCTTAGATGATATGCCTCAATTTGTTTAAAATGTTTATGTACTTAATTACCTTAACATTAAATATTGTTTATTAGTTTGAGATGTTTAAAAAGAGTATCTGAAAATTATATATATGGTGAATAAAGTGAATATAATAATTTAAATAAAGTATAAATAGTCTCTTCTTCAAATGCTTCCTCATTAATATATAAGAATATATTTTTACATTGTTGTTTAATTATTATATACGACCAGTTCATATAACTTTCTTTTACTATCGCATAAAACCCAATTCCTATATGCTCTTCTAGCTAGGTTTGCAACTGCTTGTGGCCTTCAATAATCGCCACTTTTTGTGGTATCTTGAGCGTTGTTTCAGTATTTCTTTTGTCTCCATCTTTCTTTTTTCCTTGTCGCCTTGGTTGCATTTGTTTGCTACATAAAATACTAAGATAGAAATATAAAAAAATTGAAATTTGATGATGAAAGATGATTATGCATTAGCAGATGAAGAAAAACTAAAGAAGAGTGTTTTTTATTTTCTTTTCATCCAAAAATAATATTCACATATATTTTTTCTTTTATATATTTAAGGTTCTGACTCCTCATCACTAATCTTTAATCTATAACTATTCTTTTTTAGTTTTAAGTCTATCACTCTTCTCAGTTCCCTCAAACTCAAGGGATCTTTTGAAGTGATCTTGAGTTTGCTCTTGAATTTTTCAAAAATATTTAGAGACAAGAATTTGGTACAACTATCAACAATTTGATAAAATCTTAGAACACGTACAATATGTAATTTTTGTTGATTCACTCTATCTCAGACAAAATGAAAATTGAGCTCAAAATATTTGGTACAATTATGCATAATTGGATTTGCAGATATTTGAATAGCACTAGCATTGTCACAGTAAATCATAGGGGTGCCATAGACAGGAATATGTAACTCATGCAGGAGATTTTCAAGCCAAATATTTTCGTAGAAGCGTCAGCAACACTACAAAATTCAGCTTATGTACTAGAACGCGGCTGATGGAGTGTTGCTTCCTGCTAGACTAAGCCACCAAATTTTCACCAAAATAAACACAGTACCCAGAGGTTGAGCGTCAGTCATCAACATGAGAGCCCCAGTTTGCATCAGCAAAAGCAAAAGTTGAAAAATAAGGAGAGGGAGGAAAAATAAGACCTTGATCTGTTATACCAAAAAGGTATCTGAAGATACGCTTAACAACTTTCCAATGAGAGTTCAAGGGTTTGTGCATGAATTGGCTGACTTTGTTAACAGCAAAACAAATATCAGGTTTAATAAGAGTGCAATATTGCAAGGCACCTACAATAGACCTGTAATGTGTAGGGTAATCAAATGATTCAGCACCAAATTGAGATAGCTTTTCGGAAGATAACATAAAAATTGGAACAGGTTTTGAATCATGCATGCCAGATTTTAACAACAAATCTTTGATATATTTGGTTTGGCATAGAAGGTAAGAGCCAAATTTTAATTGAAGAGTCTATCTGCCAAAAAAATAATTGAAGATCCCAAGATATTTGAGAGTAAAAATGTGATACAGTTTAGTCATTATAGATGTTATACTTAAAAAATTGTTACCTGTGATTAGTATGTCATCTATATACACCAATATATACACACTATAAACACTAGTTTGTAAAAAAAAGAGGGAAGGATCAGACTTGGTACTCTTAAAGCCAAACTGAGCAAGAGTTAAAGACAATGTAATATACCAGGATCTAGGAGTCTGTTTTAGGCCATAGATGGCCTTATTGAGTCTGCAAACCTGAGAAGAGGGATGTAAAACAGAACCAGGAGGTTGTGTAATATATACAGTTTCATTTAAAGTGCCGTTTAAGAAAGCATTATTAAAGTTATATTGGTGAACATTATTAAAGTCATATTGGTGAATTGTCTAAGTTTTGGAGATTGCAATAGTTAAAATAACACGAATGGTAGAAGGTTTGATAACGGGACTGAATACTTCAGTAAAATCTATACCTTCAACTTGATAATTTTCAAAGGCTACTAATCTCGCTTTGTATCTCTTCACTTCACCAAAGGCAAATCTTTTAATAGCATACACCCACTTTGTCCCAATAACCTTAATTAGACAAAGAATTAACCAGTCTCCAAATTTGAGTGTGTTGTAAAGCATTCAATTCAACAAGCATAACATCTTTTCAATGTGGTAAAGTAAGAGCTTTCTTAACAGAAGAGGATATGGTTTGAAGATGCTAAGGATCATAATAAGATATAAAAAGTGCGGATTTAAAAATTTTTGGTCTAGAGGAGGCAGATTTGGATCTAGTTATCATAGAATGATTATTTGTAGCAGAAGAATTTGATTTTTGAAGGGGTAAGTAAATTTCAATGTCGGAGATAGGCATTGAAGATGAAGAGGGTGGAGGTAGGGATGTTAATGGAGCATGGCGGGAGCGGGGGATGCCTCCCTGCTCCCCATCCTCACCCTCAAATTTGCTCTTCATCCCCATTCCTTACAGGGCCTCATTTCTCACAGGAACCCCATTTTCCATCTCTCTGTCTGACTAAAATTTTAGTTTCATTCTTTAACCACTAAATATATATTGAGTTTCAATTCTCCGATTCATGAAAAGATACCCTACCTTAAACGTGAAGTTGATCCCTAGGGTGGCTAATGTGTTTTCCTTATTATTCCAACTTTCAACAAGAGAGACAACTACCTATTTCTAATTTGGCAAGCAAAATTAGTAGGTTTAATGTTTAAAGTAGTCCCTAAAATTGTACTCTGAGACTTAAAATTGTCCCTAAAGTTAATAGTTATCCAATTTTTCATCGAAGTTGCACTCCAAAACTCATAGTAGTCTCTCAAAAATTTTTTATCCATCATTGGCCATCGAAAAGTTGAAATGGACTCATCTCTGCCACTTTGACACTGTAATGGCTAACTGACATGGCAAAAAAAACTCTTTTTGTGCAATTTGGTCCCTTTTTCCTTTTAAAACTCTACTCCCCAAATTATGTTCGCTATGTGCAGACCTTTCATTCCCTTCTCCTATGTTGAAAAATCAAAACAGACTCCATTGGTAGCCTCAACTAATCCTACCTCATCAACTATTTCCCACATGATATGATCTATTGAGTCGTTTCGACTCTTCTTTGTTGGTCCTGGCTAGGGAAGGGGGAGGGAATCCTTGCTTTTGCTGCAGCTTCTGAGAAAGGTTCTATTTCTTTGATGAGGAGGGCGAAAGAGTGGTAGTGGCAACACCTGAACCTGCACCCGTATGCTGGTTGTTGTTGCTTTGTTATGGTAGGTATTATAGTTGAGTTATTGAAGGAGAGAATGAATGTTCTTGGCCTTTTTCTCTTTGTGCTCTTCGCTATGCCACTGATGATGAGATCTGTAGTAGAATGATTGTCACTAAAATTCAGTGGCATCTGTAGGATTTCTCTGAGGGATGGTGAGAATACCTTGCACTCATGTTTAATCAATTTATGATGCATACTCAAGGTAGACAACATTTTCTTGATTTTCTGCTTGGTCCTATTCCCAATTTTCTTCCTTAGTTTGTATACAGTGATAATTTCATTAGTATGTTGATAAGCCTTTTTAGTTTATTTCCTTCTGATTTTTATTTTTTGGGTGGGAAATGGCCATTGATGTCTAAATGAGATGCTTATGGATTTAGTTCTGTTTTTCTTCTAGAGCCATTTGGCAGTTGAGTTACCTTACTAATTTTTATCGCAGTTGACAACTGTCAAAGTTGGATATGTTCCTCCTCCCAATTGAAATTGAATTACTATCTAACCTCCACATATGAAAGAAGCAAAGTATCTTCATTCCTCATATGTTCTTCCAATTTCTCTTCATTGAATTGGCAATTTTAAATATGCTTCAGCTTTGTATTTTGATTATGATAGGCTAACTTTTTCTGTGTATGAGTTAGATACATTAAAAGAAACTCAGCTTGAGCTATTTATTTTCCTCCATCATCACCATGCTCTATTTCCTGTATGTATTCATGTACGTAGTTTTAAATCTATAGTTGTTGCATATATTCATGTATATGGTTCATATTAGATTTGATAGGTAATGTTCTAAATAATAAAATTTTTATTTGAAGAATGGGAGTGAGTGTTCTTCGATATGGAGGAATTTCAATATAAGGAAATTCTGTATTTAGGGAACATAATTCAAGGATTAGGATTTTAAAAGGGAGAAGGAGACTAAATTATGAAAAAAGTTTGCTTTGCCACATCTAGCATGGTAGGAGTTAGTCTACTTTAGCTTTTTGATGCCAATGATGGATGGAAATTGTTTGAATCAGTTCCAGAGTGCAACTTCGAGAATAAGATTGAGTGATTATTAATTTTGGGAACTATTTTGAATATTAAGTGTAATTTTAGGGACTATTTTAAGGTTTAATTCGAATTTTGTTGTTACTATTAGTTTCACATTGCTTAGTTTATCTAACCTTTTCCTTCCTATTAGTATAAGTAACCTATGTATCTCTTTGTTTAAGTAATGAATTAAGTTTAATACTTTTTTTAAGAATAAGACGTATCTCTTTAGCTTGGCCAATTAATGTGAATTTATAACTATTTTAACCATAATAAAATTGTTAATTTTGTTAAGATTGGTGAATCTAAACTATATTGCTATAATAAGATTGTTAACATAGACAAAATTAATGACTTATACAAGGGTCTTAGTGTTGGGTGTGTTTGGTTTAGAGTTGGAGAATAAAGAAGTGCGTTTGAATTTCTTAAAAATTTTATTTTTATATTTAGTAATTTTTTTGGGCTGTGAATAACATTTACGTGAAGTTAAAAATTGTAATTTTTGCTTTCACGTTCACTTAGTTTGCTACTATTGAAAAATTAGGTATTAATTCTATCCTTTATTTTTTTCTATAATAAAGATATAAGTAACCTTGTAATTCTTATATATTATATTTATTATTAAAATTTTGTTTAATATTCTGATTTCTCATATATGTTATTAATTTTTGGAGTTCTTATCGTTTCTTAGTTCATATATGAGTTTTTTTTAAATCATTTACTATAGTATTCTTTACATTTATTTTTTAGAATTTTTTTATTTTTATTTAGCTTTATTCATTTGATTTTTTACTTATTGTTATTTGGCTATGTATAAAATATTATTTTTTATGTATTTTATTGGTGTTTAGTAAATAAATATTAATTTTATTATAAAATTAAGTAATAACATCTATTTAAATATCTAAATTAAAATAATAGAATAATATAAAAAATATTTAAATTAATGTCTTTTTTAATATTTTTTTATTTAAAAGTAATTTTGAATAGTATAATCCAAATAATGTTTATTTTACTATAATTCGTTTCGATATAAAAATTACTAAATATAAATTATGTTAATACAAATGTACTTTTTATCAAAATCAAAATTTGTAAAATTAATTTTATATAAACTACTGTTTGTAAATTTAAATCCAAATTGGCCAGCGCAGTTGCTAGAAGCCTAGAAATTGACATGTAAATCAATTGGTTCGTTCTCTTTACAAATTACAATATGAGAGACTGGTGGTGATCTTTTTCTAGTTTTTACATACCCAAAACAACAAATTAGCTCTTAATATAGTAGCCAACCCAATACTCCATGAAAGAATTAAAATATAGAAATGGATTGTTACAGTAAAAGGGAGAGAACTCAATCTGGATTAGTAAAGTTGAATTGCTACCACCAATTTCAATACACATTTTAACTGAATTTCTTGTTCCTTATTCGTTCAATCATGGTTTAGCCAAGCTCAGGCTTCTAGATTTTCACTAACCAAGCTTGAGGGAGATAGATATTTATCATCAAACTTTATTGCTGCGGTGATTATAGTAGTCATGTAATTTTAGTAACTATTTCTAAAATTAAAGTAACAATGTTTTATTATTTAATAATGTTTTTTAATTTGAAAAATAAAAATAAAAAATATAATTAAAATATAAAAAATATAATTTTAATTTTTATAATTTTTTTAAATGTTATTAAAATGGTTTAACAACTATAACTATTATAATGAATTAATGATAAAATCATAAACATTATAGACTCTACCATTTATATAACTAAAGGCCCGTTTGGAAAACTTTAAAAGTAATTTTTTTAATTTTTGACTTATAAAAAGTAATAGTATTAATGTTTAGTGCAATTTTTAAAATTAAATTGTAATTTTTTAAAAAGCTATTTAAGAGCTTATAGAGAAGTTAAAAAAATGACTTCTCTCATAATATTTTTATTTTTCATCATATTTCTATAAAATAAATACTTTTAGAGTTAAAAATCCAAATACAAAATAACTCATTTATAAATTATTTTTAAAAGAGTTATTTATTGTTTAAGTTATTTTATTAAAAAAAGTTTAATTAAGTTGGTTACTAGAGTCCAAGTGTAAATCTGTAATAAGCTAATTATATATAGCTTGTGGCACAAGCTATCTCCTTTGAAAGTCATCATTTGATTTAGTCATATACTAGAAATTCTCACTCTGACGGAGTCACGGTCTCAATTCTCACTGCTAATTAAAGAGAAACTTTAACGAAAAGATTAGAGAAAAGTAATGATGATAGTTGACTTACAATAGTAGAAAATGATTATACTCGATCACTTTTTCTTAAAACTTTTTTGGTATATGAATATAATTTAATAAAGTAGTAATTTAGAAAATAATAATAATAATGTGACTTTTTTTATTTTAAAAAAAATTATTTGTGCAAATGAGTTATAATTCAAATGACATAGTTCCAGCCTTTCATCACCACCATCTTTTCACACCACCTTCAATACAAATTTAGAATTTAAATATTCTTGTTGTACGAACCCATCTTTAATAAGTACAATGATAATTTTCTTCTTTAATGATAAGAGCAATGTTAGAGAGTCAGCAATTTTTGTGATTGTTAGCCATCAATAATGATTTGATAGTGTGAGATTGGTGTGAGATTTCATTCAATGACTCACCTTTCTCTGCTGGTTAGCCAAAATTCAATAGAATTACTGGCTCCTAGACTTTTCTGAATGATAATTTAAATTCCTATTATTTTTTTTTTAAACTCCGTTTCACTATTTCTTTTCATTATTTCAATAGCAAAGTTAGGGAATTTTCCCAAATTAAACTCTCTTATTCTCTGATTTGATTCATAATAAAGCCAAATTCAAATAATGGAACCGGGTCAGTGATGCATGTCTCTTCCACTTCCACTCTCTATATATAACGTGAAAAATTCAAGCTTTTTCCCTAAGGAAGACAAAAGAAAATGCTGTAAGGTGGGTACGCGTTGATTGGAAAAAGTGGGACAAAAAAGGAAAAGCAATAACAAAAGAAAGAAAAAAATCCATACCTCTTTTATTTATGTGAAAGGGAAGAACAGGAAGATAAGAAGAAAAGCTTTGAATTGGAGCATGGAGAAAGAAGAAGTAGGTGCAAAATGGGTAACACACTATTCAAGTGATCACCAAATACTGTTGGTTGGGGACGGTGATTTCTCCTTCTCTCTTTCACTCGCACGATCCTTCGGTTCTGCTTCCAACATTGTGGCTTCTTCTCTTGATTCCTATGGTCTCTCTCTCATTTTCACTATGATTCTTTATTACTCTCTTGATTCTGGTGTTGTTTAATGTAAAAGTTTCGAACTTTGGATAGATACTTATGCATATATGATTGAATGTTCCTTTCCCCCTTTCGCGGGAAAAATTAGGGTGGATATATATATTTTTTTGTTGTTCTCCTTGTTTTTGTGTTTAAAATATTAGAATGAACTATTAAGCAAGTGTGGAAGTTCGAATCCTCCCTTTTGTATGCAGCAATCTATTAGCCAGTAGCAGATCTTAACGGAGATGAAGCTCGCATCCACAACGGATTAGTCCTTAGTCGTTCGGATTAGAAGATACCGTGGACAAAAAAAACCATTATTCTCTTAGCTTATTATTCTGTGGCTCGTGTTGTGTAACTTTTAACAATATGAATCACTTTCTAGCTATTTGTTTATACCTTTTAACCACGTTCTATTCTCCACAACTAGTGAAATTGCTTGTAAACCAGTGTATTCATATTTATGTGTTTTTCATTTTTTAATTTTTTATTTACTTTCCCTTCCCGTTTCATAGGACATTGTATGATATTGGTAGCTAGTGTTTGCTCATGTTATGTTTGTTTTTTCAGTTGGTGCTTATTTTGGTTCTTGAGGAGTCAAAATAATCCCCATAAATAACTATAAGGGAAATGTTTTAAAATGAGTTATGTTATTTGTAATCACTTGGCACACTCTTCTACCATTGGATTAGGTGTGTGACATAGCAAGCACACACAATGTTCACAATATCACTCTTTCAAGTGTTATATGGCTAGAGTAAAGATGGGATGGTGGAAAAGGGATGAGTGAGATAAGGGATAACTTATAAGCTTACATTGTTCTAATGCAAATGCTTCTTTTATTCCCCCTTTATCATTTTCACTTCAGTCAAGCATACCCTTAATTAGTGTAATTATTTTGTTACTTTGATTCTTTGAAAAAATGATTCTGCCTGACTTTTGGCATTGATTGATGCTGTCCACATCATTCATGAAGATGATGTTACCAAGAACTACAAGCAAGCGAAATCGAATTTAGACGAACTACAAAAGCTAGGAGCGTGCTTGTATCACGGAGTGGATGCAACCAAGATGAAGTATCTTCTGGAATTCAAGATGCGCAGGTTTGATCGCATTATATTCAACTTTCCTCATGCAGGTTTCCATGGAAAGGAAGACAACTTGACAGTGATTCAGTAAGTTTTCCAGTGACCAGTCATATATTTGGATTCCTCATTATTGTTCATGGATAATAGTAGTAGCAAGTATAACTAAGTTATGTCTTTTCGCCTTTCAAGAAGATTACAAATGGCAATGATTTAGTTATTCAGTATGTGTTTCTTAAATATACAAAGTTAAGAACATGAATTAACCTTCTCAATACGCACATATTTGGTTTTTATAGAATTGTTCTTGACTTGTAATTGTTCATCATGAGTATTTTACTATTTTCGCATTAAGTTGTTGTCTACTAGTAGTAGTATTCTACTATGTTTCTTTTTTATTTTTTGGTTTATATTGAATTTCATTTTCCACTATTTATCCTACTAAACTTTACAGGAAGCATAAAGATCTTGTTCTTGGTTTCTTCAAGAATGCAAGTTGCATGCTTAGTTTTAATGGTGAAATTCATGTGAATCATAAGACTAGTCCTCCTTTCAGCAACTGGGAGATAGAGAAGCTTGGTGAACAAAGCTTATTGACATTGATCGAGCTTGCAGACTTCAGGAAAGAAGATTACCCTGGTTATAACAACAAGCGAGGCGATAGTGGTAGATGCGATGAACCCTTTCCACTCGGAATGTGCAGCACTTACAAGTTTATTTTCAATCCTAGAGCTATGATGAGGAAGTGCGAGAGGAAAAGGAAAAGGGGTTTAGGAGAGCAAATATGTCGCCCATATCAAGAAATACAAGATGCTAGGCAGCAATTACAAACTACTTCAGTTTATCTCAATTGTTATTTTCAATCAAATCAAGTTTCCAAATTCCAGCGAATCATGTCATCACTGTATGGTTTGTCAAATGAACACGCTCCAATCGGATGTGGCTACCTGAACAATGTTGATGCAACACACCATAGAGCTGCTCATTGTGCTGCCTACTATTCTCTGGGTATGAGACAGAGCTCTCAGAGATTGTTGCAACCAATGAAGCCATTGAATTCTTTCCAACCATGGCCAACATTAACTAATGTTAGATATTCTCAAACAAATTATGTTAGAACAACGGATATCACTCCGCTGCCACTTGTTGCTAGAAATGAAGGCTACCAAGTAAGTATTTGTTTGACAATGGTTTATAAATTATAAACAGAGATATATTATTTGGGGAATGCATTTAGTGAACCAATTCAAACTTGGTATATGATGTACTATCATAAATCTAACTAAGATATATAGTTACAAGATTATCTTGGTGCATTGTCCTATGATTTATACATTATTATTTATATATCTAAAAATGGACATCCTATCTGTTAGAGATATAAACCATTCAAGGGCTTAAGCTTTTGAGAAAAATGATTTCATGACATAATATAGTGAAAGAAAAACACACATTCTTAGATGGTGGCAAATGTTCCAAAATATCTACTTTTAGACGTCCAAATAATGTTTCTCACAATGCAACTATGTCCTTAAAATATGCTTTTTCCCTAATCATCTCTCAGGTCTATAGTGGCAGTTCAAATTATATGGGAGAAGCAGTTGGTGGAACAGTTCAAAGTTATCCCTATGAAAGAGTAGAGAGACCTGAATTCCAGAGCCATATCTCTCAGTTGTATTGGAGAGAAGTTGTCAATGGTGGCAACTATGTTCATAGTGTCATTCCCAGGATGAGTGTGATAGAAGAGAGGAATATGATGTTTATTAGGTCCTGATGAATGATGATGTTGTTAATCATCCCTTTTTTCTATTTGACTTATTAAGCTATCAACATCTATCATATCTTGTTAAATATGTTGATATTTTTCATAGCAAGCTCTCGTTTGATCAAAGCTGTGTATATAAGACATTTATCCTTTGGTGAAAACTCAGGTGAAGTCGACTTCACGTGAAGTTGATATCTGAGAACTGTTGGATGAAAATTTAGTCAAATCAGTCGAATCATTTAACGGTTTTCAGGTATCAACTTTACGTGAAGTTGACTTCACCTGAGTTTTCACCTTATCCTTTATATCAAATGTCCAACTTTGTAGGGGCCTTCTAGTGTTTATTTATTTATTTTAAATGAGAGTAAATTCCACCAAAAAAAATGTTCAAGAGCAAACAACCATTTTGACATTTGAAAGATTTTAATTTTGACAAAATGAATATCTAAATATTTGACAAAACGAACTAATTGTTAACTCATCACTTTAGATGTTTAGGCTATTTTGTCAAACGAAATTGACATTTGGGTAGTTCATTTTGTCAAAAACAAAAGTTAAAATCTATTTTATCAAAGTCAGAATCTTTCAAATGTCAAAATAATTATTTACTCTTAAAACAATAGAAGGAGGAATTTAGTTTTCACATTTATTGATATTGTATTGTGTCTCAAAAGTTATTGTCTTACTTCTATCCTAATTGAATTATACTTGTGAGAAGGTTGCATTTCTTTTTCTTTTCTTATTATTATTATTTTTTGGCTGGCTAATGTGGCCTTGTATTAGTGCGTGTGCATTATACTTTGTTTTGATGTTTTGATCTGATTTTTCAATAAGGAAAGAGAAGTCATATTTCACGGAAACCAAATCAAAGAATTAAATGAATAATAATATGCCCAAATATAATTTGCATTTATTTTCCGTGGGAAAGTGTTAAATAAATATGTAATAGTATATCATCATATACAACATAAATGATCATATAAACATCTAATTTGTATGTATTGTATGTAGGAAAAGGTTATGATCATATAAACATCTAATTTAAATATTTATATGATCATTTATGCTTTTTGTGGACTATTTTGAATAAAATTTCTGTAAAATATAAGATTTTTCAAAAAATTATTTGTTTTGATTTTAGTCTTAAATAAGTATTATATGATTCAATGATGGGTAAAGTACTAAATTGGTCTCCTAGATTTGGGCGTAATTCTGTTTTGGTCCTTAAGGTTTAGAGTGTTCTATTTGAATCCAAAAAAGTTTCATTTAGCATCAATTTAGTCCCACAGTGAGATCAAAATTAAATAATTAACAAGTGTCCTACATAACAACAGTACAAGAACAAAATCGATAATTTATTAGAGAACAAGTACAAGCACTAGAGGCATAAAATCAACCATTGATACATCAATACATTTATTTATTTTTTTTATAATATAAACAAAATATTTTCTATAAAACTAAAGAAAATGATAAATAAATGTATTGATGCATCAATGGTTGATTTTGTGCCTCTGGAGCTTGTACTTGTTCTCCAGATTATCGATTTTATTCTTGAATTGTTGTTATGTAGGACATTTTGTTAATTATTTAATTTTGACCTCACTGTGGGACTAAATTGATGTTAAATGAAACTTTTTTGAATTCAAATAGAACACTTTAAACTTTAAGGACTAAAACAGAATTATGCCCAAACCTAGGGGACCAATTTAGTACTTTACCCTTCAATGATTCAAGGACTTATTTGTTTTTAGTTAAAATTACTTCTAAAATAAAAAGACATATAACATTCAAGATCTTCATTATTCTATTTCATATACATTTTTTCAAGCTTTAAGAAATAAATCTCAATTATACAAGAAATTGCTTGTTATCAAAGTTTATTAACTTTTTCAAATTATAATATTTTGTTAGAATGGTTGAGTGGTCTAAGGCACCAGATTGAAGTTTTGAGTTTTGCTCTTCGTGAGAAGACGCAGATTTAAATCCCACTTTTGACATTTGAAAATAATTTTCTATAAAATTATTTATTTTGATTTCAGTCATTGTTCTATCCCATATACATTTTTCCAAGTTATAAGAAGTAAATCTCACTTATACATGAAATTGCTTGTTATCAAGCTTAATTAACTTTTCTAAATTATAACATGTTGTCAGGATAGCTCAGTGGTCTAAGGTGTCAGACTCAAGTTCTGATCTTTGGAGAGGACGTGGATTCAAATTCCACTTTTGACATTTGAAAAAATGATTTTTTCATAAAATTATTTGTTTTGATTTCAATCTTAAACGAGTATTATTTTCGATAATTTGTTTGTTTTAAGTTAAAATCGCTTCTAAAATAAAAAAGTATATATAATTCAAGATATTTATTATTCTACCGGATATGCATTTTTGCAAGCTATAAGAAGTAAATCTCACTTATACAAGAGATTGCTTGTTGTCAAAGTTAACTAAATTTTCTAAATTATAATGTATTGTCAGGATGGCCGAGTGGTCTAAGGCGCCAGACTCAAGTTCTGATCTTCGTGAGAGGGCATGGGTTCAAATCCCAACATTTGAAAAAATTTAGTTGTTTTGATTTCAGTTTTAAACAAATATTATTTTAAGAGTTTCTTTGTTTTAAGTTAAAATCACTTCTAAAATAAAAAGATTGCACTCCAAGAATTTCTTAATTGTGCATCATGTCAAGAGGAACTGCTCTTTCTCACCGATCGCAGAATGTTGCTTCGAAAAACCATGAAGCAAAAGTATGAGTGTATTCATTTGATAGCACACACTAAGGTCTAACCTTCACTTTCTTGAGGAGTTCAGGATCAATATCAATATTATGTTCATCAACCATGTAATCTATTATCTTCGCTGACATTTTCTCATGGGACATAAAAGTAATGTTAATTCAAAAGGATGAATTCTCAACCAACACATAGTTGCAGGTTCTAGAAAATCAATTTAACTCCTTAAATAGAAATAAATAAATCCAGAAAATATGTATAAGTTACTAAGTCATAATGACAGAATCCATTATATCTCTCTTCAGTTTAATGGATAATGTGAAGCAAGTCCTACAAACATTGCTATGTTTTTTTGTTCTCGTTATAGACAATATAATTTTTAGGAATGTTGTTGGAAGAAGCAGGAAACATGTGCTATTAATTATGTGAAGAAACTTCAATGTACAGAGAGAAGTAAAAAAACCTAAGTTAACAAGAACATCATAGAATTACCATTTGTCACCATTAATTATATATATCACAATGTTCAATACCAAGCTCTGGGCCAATAGGAAGAATCTTGTAGTATGATTGAGACTTTTATACAAGATGAAGAAGGTATAAAAAATGCTTAAATTTATAATAATTTATCAAGCACTATAGCTAGTTTAAGCATAGTAAATAGTCATGTCACTAAAGGATTGAACATTACAAAGTTGAGATCCAACCAAAATAGGTTCAAGTTTGTAATCTACCTTCGGTGCTCCATCACTTTAGTTATTTTTGTTAAAGGTATCTATTTTAAGGCCAATGGTTAGATACCTTTTGGTTCAATAAGTTAAGTAATATTAGAAATAAATTTTTCCGATTTTTTTTAATTGTTTGTTAAAATGTAATATTTTATCATTTAACATTTTTTTATATATTTTTTTGGTTCTACTTAAAATCACTTCTAAAATAAAAAGATGTACACAATTCGAAACTTTCATTGTTTTCTCTCATATACACTTTTTCAAGCTATAAAAAGTAAAGCTAAGTTATATACAAGAGATGACTTGTTATCCAAGCTAAGTAATTAACTTTTGCAAACTATAAAAACTCTAACTAACTATATTTTGAGCTCATCTAATTAATTAATAAGACATTGTCCGTCTTTTTATGTCTGAGTGATGAGGTATTCCTTCCTTATTCTCAAAAGTGTGGTAGAAATGCCTAAGTATATAGTATGTCTACTGTTGAGACTTTTATATAAGATGAAAATTCTGGAGGTATAAAAAATGCTCAAATTTATAATAATTTATCAAGCTCTAGTTTAAGCATGGTGATAGTCATGTCACTAATTTATATCACAGCCAATTAGGATGTATTTGTTTATAGGTATGAGACACATAAATAAAATTATTTTTTATTTTTTATTATTGTTCTTAATTTTTTATAATTATATTTTTTATTGTTATATTTTTTGTCAAATTTTTTGAATAAAAAAAATGAAAATAAATTAGTCAGGTATACATTTTCTTTCTCATGGTTCGTCAATCTTATATGTTCAGGTATACCTAATATATGCTTTTAATCATTTTAGAGTTCCTCTATCTGTTTCTAATGTTCTTCCCTATACTTGTAATGTTGGTCCTAGCTAGTTCTTTTGCTCCAAAATGGAATGAATCTACACTTAGTCTTAAGACTTAGTCCTCCAAAATTTATGCTACAACATTTAACAATTAGAATGAATAAAAATAATCTTGTTGAACTAAATATCATAAGCAAAAGTATTGAAACACAAATCACTTCTGGATATAATCAGAGTGCTCAAATCTTCTTCCATTCATATTTGGAAGGTTTATTTAGTTTTCAACTCTAACAAACCTGTAATAAATAAAAAGTTAGATCTCATATTAATAATAATAATAATAATAATAATATTTGGATACAAACAAGATATTTTAATGAAATTGGAATTTGTTTTGCATAAAATAAACCATGTGAATCTATTAATAAGATATGGAATATATTCGGCTAAATTAGCATCCAGGCACACGCGAATCTCCCATAATAACACATCATTCTGATCTTAAAAGTACACAAATTTGGACTCAACAACATGATGAGTCTTAGTCTTTTTTATTGGATTGATAATACAACTATAAATTTTAGTTCTATAAGAGATTATTTCAACATTCGTTTTTCCTCGTTTTACACTTGACCAATAATGGTTTAATCCATCTATCTTTCACTTTTTCAAGTTAAAATTACTTTTAAAATAAAAAATATACACAATTAAAAATATTTATTAATCTATTTCATATATACTTTTTCAAGCTATAAGAAATAAATCTGAGTTATATATAAGAGATGGCTTGTTATATTATCCAAGCCAGCTAACTTTTAATTTGCAAACTATAAAAACTCTAACTAACTATTTTGAGCTCATCTAATTAATTATAACTAAATAAATATGCAGGATTAATTAACATAAATAACCATGTTAAATAGTTTAGACATGTTAATCCAAGTATAATAATATCTGGTGTAATAAAATAAAAAAAATAACAAATAAAAAAAATTAATAAGATAATCTTTTAAAAGATTTATTTCATATATTTTTAGGGTCTACTTGTAAGTAGAATAGTTTGCTTAAATTTAATTTCTCTTATATAATTGTACGTCTTTAATGTCATATAATTAAGTGAATACTTTGGTCTATATGAGAAATTCTCCATATACAAACATTTTTTTATACAAGTCTTTACAAGTTATTATATTAACGCGCTTGAATGTTACTGTACGTTCTTCTTCCTCTTCCTCTTCTTCTTCTTTTTTTTCGTTTCTTTCTTTCTCTTTCTCCTTCTTCAACCGTTACTGCACAATTTCACTGCACCGTCTTCTTCTTCTTCTTGCTGCACATTCTTCTTCCTCTTCCTCCTCTTCTTTTTCTTCTTTTCTTTCGTTTTTTGCCTTCTCTCTCTCCTTCTTCATTTACGTGCTTTTCTCTTTGTTTTTTTCGTTATTCTTGATTTCTATTATTTTTTGATATCAAGCTCTGAAATCGTTTTTGAAGAAGAAGAAGCAGCAGAAGATGAGGAGGAGAAAGAGAAAGAGTTCTGAATTATGCATAAGGTGTCCTTTGGGTGTATTTCTGTAATCGTTTATGTGTATTTCTGTAATCGTTTGGGTGTATTTCTGAAGTTCCATTATTTTCAAAACGATTTCAAAACTTGATTTTAGAAACCATGAAAATCGAAAAAAAAGAAGCAAGAATACCAGTAATAAACGCAAGTAAAACAACTAATGCAAAGGCAAAGAGAATAACAAAGAAATATCGTTTGGGTGTATTTCTGTAATCGTTTGGGTGTATTTCTGTAATCGTTTGGATGTATTTCTGAAGTTCCATTATTTTCAAAACAATTTCAAAGATTGATTTCAGAAACCATGAAAACAAAAAAAAGAAGCAAGAATACCAGTAATAAACGCAAGTAAAACAACTAATGAAAAGGCAAAGAGAATAACGAAGAAATATCGTTTGGGTGTATTTCTATAATCGTTTGGGTGTATTTCTGTAATCGTTTGGGTGTATTTCTGAAGTTCCATTATCTTCAAAACGATTTCAAAGCTTGATTTCAGAAACCATGAAAATCGAAAAAAAAGGAAGCAAGAATACCAGTAATAAACGCAAGTAAAACAATTAATGAAAAGGCAAAGAGAATAACGAAGAAATACATGGAGGAAGAGGAAGAGGAAGAGGAAGAAGAAGAAGAAGAAGAAGAGGAAGAGGAAAAGGAAGAGGAGTCGTTCATAATCCACGGTGAGTGAAGAAGAAGAAGAAGAGGAGGAAGAAGAAGAGGAGTCGTTCATAATCCACGATGAGTGTAGTGCTTTGGAAACTGAATAACGCATTAAAAGACCCTAATGTATAGCAACTTGTAAAACTTGTAAGTCAAAAAGACTTGTATGTGTAGCAAGCCTCGAATAATTCGTCGTCACATAAAACATTTATCTAACATAATATGAAAACTAAAAAAGTCACAAATATTGAAAGATATTTATAATAACTTAGTTACTTGCCGTTAACGACGGCCTTGATAGTTGATATTTCATATTTCCATGGATCACATCTCAAATCACATTTCTTGACCCCTGCAGGATTATTTGAATTGCGCGTTTTGGAATAACTTCATCGGAATCGGTAGGTAGCATAAATAATTGCTCCAATCATCAATACTATTACTAATAGAGTTTTTATAGTAGGGTTTTTAGTAACATCGGTTCGATTCGGTTCGTTTGTTTTTAAAATCAAAAACCAAATTAAACTGCAAAAAACTGTAAAATTTAAATTTTTTTCGATTTTTTCAATTTTTGATTTGTTCGATTATTAATTTTTTTATTTAGTTGATTGATTTTGTTCGAATTGGTTCGGTTTTAAACACTCTTAACTATTAAAACATGTTTTACATTATTTTTAGTTCTTTGTTTTTAAGGACATATCTATTTTATGCCTTAAAAACATATGTTAAAATTATAGATTGAAAATTTTTTATTAAAAATACAAAAATTTAATTTTTAATAAATTTATTTTATATTTATTAAATAATTTTTTTATTTTTTATTAATAATAAATTTGTCATGTATATATCATTAAAACACATATTAGTTAAATTTTTTTAAAGATTTAGTTTATTAACTTTATTTTTCACTTTTTAGGACTGCATTTAGGTTAAACCAGGCCAGATTTTATAATTGAGATATTTGAATTTCGTGTCTCTTCTTTTTATTAAGAGTTGTAAATTACCAAAATAAAGAAAACGAAAATATTATTATTATTGTATCGCAAAGAGTTGTTTTGGAATACTTTATATTTGATAAAGAATAATTGCCTCTTGAATATGATGAATTTGGAGTAGTAACGGTCATTAACTTCTTAGATATATATGATTTAATTTTGAGAACTTATACAACGAACATATTCAGATATATTGCACATTAAACAATACTAAATATAAAATATTGGTTACTAATAACATGGTTGGTCTAATTTATATGTTTTTTGTGCATGCAAAAAAATTAGTTTTAATTAATTCTTGACAATGAGCTTACACACACACACCAAACTTTACACAATATTTAGTATTTGAAAATTATTTTTTAAAAAATAAATTATTAAAAAATTCATTTAACATGAAAACCTAAAAAAAAAAACTGAATTTAAAAATCATAACAATTGTATATAAATCAATTGAAAGTTGAAACTCAGCATATGACATGAAAGAAAAAATAGTAACCGATAACATTAAAATACTAAAATTAAAATGAGTGATGGGAATACCGTCCTATTCCAATCAAAGTGCTTAAATTTTTTTCCATTTTTGTTGGGGGATTAGTTTAAATATCAATTGAAAAAGCTTATAAAAGCTATATTTTGTATTCGAACACAACTATTGAGGAAGAGAGATCTTATTCTCTCTTAATACTAATTGTATAATAATTCAAGCTTGAATCTCATAAAGCATAAAAAACCAAGTATAATATCTAGTGGAGTTTTTAGAAAACTCAAAGCTAAAATAAACTTTTTAAGTATTGATTTCTTAAATTATTAGGGATTTCTTCTGAGCATCAAGATTTGCCTAAGTTTCTTCAATTTTAGACATTTTGTGTTGTGCATAATATTATTATACAATTTTATTCTTAATAAATTTTTATTCTCTAAATATTTTTAAAAAATTACTCTTGTTAAATAGATTAGTTTCTTTTTGCTTTAAATCAAATTCTTAATATATGTATTGGGCAAAATTATTTTGTAATAAATTTTATTATGAGAGAATTAAATTAAAAAATATTATTATAAGATAAACTACTTATCCTTAAAATACTAGAACTACCAGTAAGTTTAACAAAAATAGCTATTAAAGACTTTTAGAGAATAAAGATTTATTAGAGAGTAAAAACAAAATGTTAAAATTTTAAAATTTTTTTATAAATAATTCGGATTTTACTCTAAATTAATTCTTCATATTCAGATTTTTTTTTTAAAAATATAGATATGATTCATCCAAATCCAAATAAAAGAGAAATAAAGTGAGAAAATATAAGAAGAGAAGAAACCACATTTAATTCAAAATTTTAAAGTGTTAAGTTAATGAGTCTTTCATCTTATAAACTCCTCACTCTTTCTTGTTTTCTTTAATTTGATGTGAGACTAACTTCATGCACTCTTCACACTTCCAACATTAACAATCTCTCCCTCAAATGTGAGGTTCTACCTCAAGCATCAACTCCTCCTCTTTCTAGCTCCTCCATCACGAGTATTCGTCCATCACACCATTACAAAATACCGTAAAACACGCCGTTCGGACCACCTTTGTCGGAAAGACTTTCGATACTTCACCTTGAATACCTCTTAAAACCATAACCATCGGCTCTGATACCATTTGTTGGCCAACCGTGGAGAGCTCTCGATCACCGGGAAGATTTCAAGAATGAATCAAGTGAGAGTATATACAAGTTTTGAGTTGGATGTACTATTTTCACATCTTATGTTCTTTCACTTAATTCCTCTCCAAAATCTCTCTAATAGTCGAGAGCTCTTCACAGTTGGCCCAACAATAAGCAACTTTAAAGGTCATATATACCAAGTTGAAATATGAAATTCCTCAACAAAACAAGAAGCACTGAAGCATAAGAAGAGACTATATGAGAAGAAGGCGACACATTTCAAAACTAAAAAAGCAATATAATAGAAAAGGCAAAAATACTAACTTAAGAAATAAAAACAGAAAACCTACTTGAACATATATTCTAAATTTATTGATCTCTTGAAAATTGTAAACTTGAAAAGACTAAAGTACTAGCCATGCTTGATACGGCAATTTGCATAGCATCTTGAGAAGGAGAGAGAATGCTCAACATAGCGTCTCTTGCAATCTTCGATACATCTTGAAAGCTTAGGCGAAGATGCAATAATATAATAAGATGGAGTCGAAGGTTGTGGAGGAATAATAATATCTTGATCAAGTTCATCCACAACAATAGAATAGATAATAGCCAATCCAAGTATCAATATGCCAAGTGAACATATTAAACATTTACTAGCCATGCCTCTCTCTCTCTCTCTCCCCCTTTTATCTATGGACTAGCTTTTATACATGTTTAGTTCACGTCCCCTCCATATATATACTAAGAGCTACTAGTTATCAATGTAATCAATTAACAAAACTTCCAAGGAAAGTGTTAATTAGAATCGTTTATTATTTTGGATAAATTTGATTGTTTTTTGAATTGGACGAATGTTGAACAAGTTTCGTTATTCTTCAAACATGTTTAGATATATTTAAATATTAGTATGTGTTAAAGATATTTAATTTTATTTTTAACATATATTTTTGAAATAAATATAAAAATAATATATATTATTAATTAAAAATATTAAAATAATTAAAATCATGTTCCGTACATCACAGTGTCCAACAAAAAATTCCTTAAATATTGATTTGGGTATTAGTCATAAATTAATTAATTAGCAATAATTTCCTATATGACTAAGACTTGACAAGTAATTTTATTCAATCTAAAGCATGAATTCATGTGACTAACAATCTTGCTTCCCAAATTAAGACTAGTTTAACAATTTTATTGAATCAAAGGTTAGGCCCCATGCAAGAAATAATCTTACACCACCAACTAATCGTGGCCTAATGAACTTGTTCAATGTATAAAGGTCATGATGAACTCATATATACGATGAACACTGCTGCACTGCCAGTTAGGAATCAATTTAAATTCTTGATTCAATTCACATATTAACCCATAATGAACAAACTCAAAGAAGTTTGCACAAAGTTAGATAAACTCGCATATTTACTAGTTTAACAATTTGAATCTCTTAAGTATTAAAATACATAATTTCATAAGAAATACTTCTAATTAAGCTTTTAGAATTAAATGTATAATATTTAGACCTAATATATTTAATTTGTACATAGCATCGTATAATTATATGACTTATTCAATTTTTTTTATTTTTTAATATGTATTTTCGTATTTGATGTCTTTTAGTTGTTTAATTAGAATATTACTATTGAGTTAGTGAACATAATTTCATCTTATCATCAATTTATTTTGTTATAATTAATTATATATGTTTTTAGAAAAAATATAGTTAAACAACTCCTAATTAGTCAATTGTAAACAATTGCAATTAATACTTATTAATTTTATATTTTAAAAAAATAAAATTTAAATAATTACTAATTAATAATAATTTAAAAAATCAAAATTACTAATTAATGACAAGTTAATTAATAGTTGGCTAATTGAGTGTTGGTTACCTAGGAGAGTTCTTACTTTTATCGTTTTCTAAAAGAAAAAGTATAGATAACCAATAATATTGGTGAATAATGTGAATAATAGATATATCGAATGTTTATTCCATTAAGTATGTGGATGGTTATTCTAATATTAAGATTTCGATGGGTAATTTAGAGGTGTAATATATTTTTATTTTATTGGTGGTTGTTCATGTTATTTAAAAAAGTCATTGATTATCTAGCATAACCCTTTTTAAAAAACAAACTCGTACGAGTTTACGAATCGAGTATACCAAATTTATAAGGCCTTAATGTATCTATGTATATTTGTGAACTTGACCGCCTTAATTACACTGCCAACTATAACAAACACGAATAAAAACTTACAAAAATTCAGATAGATTTATAATAACTTAGTTACTTACCGTTAACAAGATAGGTAATTAACAACGACGGCCTTGATAATACTTGCATTGATCACATTTTTCGAATGCCATTTTGGAATAATTTCATGGGAATCAGCAATGGTAGCAAAAATAATTGCTCCAATCATCAATATTACTAGTGCATGTTTCACATTTTTTTTACGTCATTTTTGTAAGGTTTTATTTAATCTATTTTTCACTTTTTACGGCTGCATATGCATATAACTAGGATAGACGACGATGCATGCCAGGTTTTATAACTGAGATATTTGAATTCCTGCGTAATTAGTTTGTGTCTCTTCCTTTTATTAAGAGTTGTAAATTACCAAAGTAAAGAAAACAAGAATATTCCCATTGTAGCACAGAGTTGTTTTGGAATATTTTATATTTTATAAAGCTTGATTGCCTCTTGAATACGATGAATTTGGAGTAGTAATAATAATGGTCATTCACTTCTTTATTATATTATATATAATAATTATAATTAATTTTGAGAACTTATACAATATATTGAAATATTGCACATACATTAGACAATACTAAATAAAAAAATATAAATATTGGTTTAAGAAAAAAATTTGATATTAACATCGATTTGAAAATGCAAGTGTAATGGTAATAACTACCAAGAATAAATAAAAAGAAAGAAAGATATTTTGATCATATATAAAGTGGATCGTATGTATCTTTATTCTTCACGGATGAAAGAACCAGAATCTTATTAGCTTTCAAATAATATGAAAAATTTCTTTCAATAGTTTTAATGGAATTTAAAAAAAATTATAGC
>NC_029772.3:4189831-4245690 GCF_000817695.3 Arachis duranensis
GTATTGAAAATTATTTTTTAAAAAGATAAATTTATTAAAAAATTCATTCATTTATATAAATAATACGAAAAGTTAAAAGTTTTAAGTATTTTGGGTGCATCATATAAGATAATAAAGAGATTAAACAGGATATAAATCATAGGATCCAAGCAAGTTGGTCAAAATGGCGGAGTGCATCTGATTTTATATACGATAAAAAAATTATTTTAAAATTTAAAGGTAAATTCTATCGCACCACTATAAGACCAGCTATGCTTTATAGTACGGAGTGTTGGGCGGCTAAAGAGGAGCACGAACATAAGTTGAGTGTGGCAGAGATGAAGATGTTGAGATGGATAAGTGGTCATACGCGATTGGATAAAATAAGGAACGAAGATATAAGGGAGAGAGTTGGAGTAGCACCCATTGTGGAAAAGGTGGTTGAATCGCGTCTCAAGTGGTTTGGACATGTGAGAAGAAGACCGATAGAACATCCAGTTAGGAGGGTGGATGAGATGAAAGATGGATAAGGGGCGAAAGGTAGAGGAAGACCTAAGAAGACCATCCATAAGGTGGTCAAACGAGATCTACATATAAACGGTCTCTCTATAGACATGATACATAATAGAACACAATAACATTGTTTGATTCATGTAGCCGATCCCACTTAGTAAACAAGACTTTGTTATTATTGTTGTATATAAATAATACGAAAACCTCAATAAATTATAAACTGATTTTTACGAGTCATAACAATTGTATGTAATTCAATTTTGATTGGGACGAGCCTTTAGGAATATGTAGCTACTGTTGTTTATAAAAGGTATGTTTTTATATATAATTGAGGCTCATCGTATATCGTTCATGGTAAAATTAATTTTTGGAAAGATGAGTAGTTTTTTAAATTCATTTTTAAATTTTTTTATCAATTAAATTAGTCTTTTAAAGATTATAAATTAATTATTTTTATTTTTTTTATTAACAATTTTTTTAATGATATATGATGTAAAATGTTAATTGACAATATATATTGTTATACTTAATATGTTCAATTGGATACTGAATAAATATATTTATAAAAATTTATTAATTTAGCTGTTAAATTATATTAAAATTAGGATTTGTATAACTGAAAAGGGTGACTAAATTAATAGATTTTGATAAATATATTTAACATTAGATATATTAGGTGTTATATATATTATCAATTAATATTCTATATTATTATTAATAGTTGACAAAAATTATTAATAAAGTGATAGAAAAACAAAAATAATTATTTTGTAATTTTTAAAAAACTAATTAATTGATATAATTTTCAGAGACAATTTCAAAAAATTACTCATCTATTAAGAATAAATTTGACCATTAATCCAAAGAAAAATAATATCCGTTAATGTTAAATACTAAAAGTGAATGATGAAAAGCTCCAATCAAAGTGCTTAGGATAAATTACTATTTTTATTCATAAATATTTAGAACATTGGTAAATTTATTCTAAAAATTAAAAACCTAATTTTATACTCATAAAATTTTTTTTTTTTGACAAAACTATGTAAATCTTAAAAAATCACATATAGAATATGTGACTCCTTCATTGTAATTAAAATTAAATTTTTCTCTCTAAAATTAAGGATAATTTTTTCTCTTCCGTATTAATTTTACAACCAAAATATGTCACATGTCACTCCTTCATTATAATTGAAATCAAATCTTTCCCTTCAAAATTAAAGAGTTCTCCCCTCCTCCTTCTTCCTTTCTCTAACTCTCTCATTCCTTCAACCACTCTATCTATTTTATATATCATTATCAATATCAATAACTAATTACTAATTTAACAATCAAAATGTGCAACATGACATTCTTTAATTGCATAGAAATTAAAATTAAAATATTAAAATTGAAATTGAAATTGAAATATACCTATATTATATATCATATATTACTATCTAATTTAATAATTAAATGTGTCACATGACACTCTCTTATTAAAATTGAGATAAAATATTTTTCTCCAAAATTCTTCCATCTACCTCTCTTCATTTTTTTATTTTTCTCTGTCATTTTCACTCTATATATAATTTGTATTTTATATTAATAATTTGACAAATCAAAATATGTCATCTGATATTTTCTATTGTAATTAAAATAAATTTTTTTCTTCCAAAATTAACAAACTTTCACTTTGACTCTTATTCTTCATCTTTTTCTTTTTCTCTCTTTTTTTTTATTTTCTATTTTTTCTATTTTTTGTTTTACAGAAAATAAAATTAATAAAATAATATAATTCAAATAAAAATTAGACTTTTTCGTATAAAAATAATAACTAAAAATTTTGATATTTGATTTTTTATATAAAGAGAGACCTTGGTCTAAGAATAAAGTGGACCATAATTTTTGTCAACTTATGACTTTTTTTTGTAAAAATAATTTGATTTTATAAATCTTTTATATCATGCATAATCTATACTGTCAAAATAAAATAGACCATAAATTTAAAAATTTTATATTTTCATAAATTTAAAAATTTTATATTTTCATAATATTATTATGAATAAAAATACTAATTCTCTCTAATTTGGAATCAATTGCCACCGCCACTACTACTTTCTTATAACCTCATTGGCGGTGCTTCCCATTTTCTTTACCGAGTTTGAGGGCTCAAAACAGAGACACATGAGATTCAGATGGCAATTGCTTGATGAGGTTTCTTATCAAATATTTTTCCAACTCAATGCAAACCTGAATCAATACGTCTGAAGGAAAATTGAGATGGTGGTGATGGTGGACTATTAGAATTGGAGTTAGGTTAGGTTAGAATAGAAGATAATTTGAAAATTCTTAATGATTTTTTATTCATCTTGGGTTTTTTCATTTTTGTTCAATTTAAAAAGCTTAGGAAAACTATATTTTGTCTTCGAAACAGCAACTATAATTCAAGCTTGAATCATAAAGCATCGAAAACCACGTAGAACATCTAGTGGAATTTTAGAAAACTCAAAAGCTAAAATAAACTTTTTAAGTATTGATTTCATAAATTATTAGGAATTTATTCTGATGATGAGTAGCAATATTTGCTTAAGTTTCTTCAATTTTAGACATTTGTGTTATGTGTAATATTATATGCTTTTGTTTTTAACAAATTTTTATGTTTTAAAAATTATTTCTGTTAAATAGATTAGTCTTTTTGTCACTTTAAATCAAATAATTATTATGTATTAGACAAAATTATTTTTTAATATATTTTATTATAAGATAATTAAGTCTAAAAAATATTATTATAAGATGAATTAGTCATTTTTAAAATAAAAGAAGAACCAATCAAACTAACAGAAATAATTATCAAATATTTTTAGAGAATAAACATTTACAACCAAATAACAACTAAAATTTCATCCATTAGAACTTGAGAGTTGAGACAAGACTTGAAAAAGGAGAAATTCGCTTTTGCTTGAAAAAGGTCAATTCTAGTATTTATGGGGTGTCTAAATTTTGTTTAATTATTTTTTTTGTAGTAAATTTTAATTTTTTAAAAATTATTTATTTTTATATTTTTTAAATTAAATATTATTTTTAACTTTTTTTTATAAATAAACACTATTTTTTAGGTATCATAGTATTTATCAAATTATAAAATTCAAAAGACCTCAAGTATTAGCCAAGTAGGCATGCTTCTTAAGGCATTTTCCAATGCATCTTAAGGCCATGAAAGAACAATCACCATAGTCTCTTGCATCCGTTGATACACTTTAAAAACTAAGGCTTGGGCGTAGATGCAATATAATAAAGTTGTTCAGCATTTTAAATCAAATTTCTAATATGTATGTTAGATGGATCATTTCCAAAAAAATTTATTATAAGACAATTAGATTAAAAAACATCTTTACGAAGTAAATTAGTCTGTTACAAAACCATAAAAGGACCAATATATTTAATGAGAGTAATAATTTTTAAAGACTTTTAAAGAATAAAAACTGATAAGAGAGCAAAATGTCCTATCTAAAAATTTTTGGAGAATAATTTGAATATTTAGTATAAATTTATATTTCATATGTATTATTTTTTTCCTTTCCAAATTAAAGATAAATTTGATTTATTCAACTAAAGAGGTTACATAAGAAATTAAACTTTAAAAGTCATACTAGCACTACAAAATTTTTTTGGAATAATGATCGATTTTAACTATAAACAAAATGGGTTACTAATAATAATATATTTTGTGATCGATTAATTTTTTTAAGACAAAAATTAGTTAGTGACTAAATCAGTCATTAAAAATTAATTGTTATTTTTTAATTTAATAAATAAAATTTTAGTGACCATTCAAATTAGTCATTAAATTCATCGCTAATTCCGTAATTTCTTGTAGCTTGGGTTGAAAACTAGAATTCTCTAACAAACCAAGAGACATAAGAGCAACAAAACTGAAAAGAGGCAAAAGACAGAAATACCCCAATTGAAATCTAAAACTAAATAACAGCTAAAAATTGCTCCATTATTAGAGCTTGAGACAAGAGTTTAGAAGGAGAAATTCGCTTTTGCTTGAACACGAACCATAGCCTCTCACAGCCACCGGATCTACATTCTATATATTGATGATGATGATAATTTATTGATGGAAAAGTCTATGAATCAGTAACTTTTGCTAAATTCTGACCAGCATGTAACCAGAAAAAAAAAGTGAATTATTAGATGAAATGTTACACTAATCTCACACCATTAAAATCATTATTGATAACTATTTAATGTCTATAAATCACAAAATTACTGGCCCTGTAGCATTGCTCTTTATTGATCTCTAGAAAATTGTAAATTATTACAAAAGATTAAAGTACTAATAGCCATGCTTCAATTCATGCATTTTCCAATGCATCGGATGACCATGAGAAAATCCCTACCGCCATAGAGTCTCTCGCATTTCTCGACACACTTTATATACTCATCAGACCAAGATGCAAGAGGAATAATATCATGATCAACTTCACCAACGCAAGAATACATAACCGCCACAATTATCATCAATATGCAAAGTGAAAATACTACACCTTTTCTAGTCATGGCTCGATCTTTCTCTTATTTATTGTAGACTAGGTTTTTTGCATGTTTAGTTCATATATATACACACGTAGGAAAGTGTTAATTTAGAGTCGTTTATTATTTTGGTTAGGTAATTAATTGTCTTTTGAATTCGACGAATGTTGAAACTTGAAAGACTATCATTGTCCAATAATAATGCTATTTAATTTGTATAACAAACTTATATGAAATATTGACTTTTAAAAAGTGCTAAATATTATATTTTGGACGTGAGGGAGTGCAAACCTATCTTGCTTGATTATTAAAACATCGACAACATAACATGGATATAGGCTTTTGCCATGTGTAATATAATGTTAGTATGGAAAAACAGAAAAATGATATTTTACTTATAAAAATATTATTTATACATTAAAATTAATTACTAAAATCAGTCACTATATATTTATATACAAATACAAATATAAATTAACTTTTTTTATATATATTTTATATTTTAATGTATATTCTATACTAACTAATAACTAATTTTAGTATATATTTAGCATGATTATTCAATTTAATACCAATATACCATATATATAGCGGATTCAATTAGCTTTCTAACCACCATTTTACTCTCTACGAATTATATATATATTTTAGTATATCAATATATAAACACTAACATACTATTGAGTTTAATAAAAAATAATAATATTTTTGATGATGAGAAACATAATTTTAATTAGATTAATAGCTCAAAAGTGTTTTGATAAATTATCTAGTGTTACAGGCCCAAGTCACTCTTCATTAATAAAACCCAAACAAAAAGAATAATCAACCCATTGTGGTGTTACTTGACAAAATCAACAAGAATGCTGACAAATGCATTTTGTACCCATTTTTATTGTCTTCTAAATGTTTTGACAAATGCATTTTAACGATAATCAATGGGGTACTTAAGAGGATTGGGGTTGTCCAATCCACTGATAAAAAAAATCAATAAATACAAAATAAAAAATTTAAACTATTTTGTATTCATTTTTATAGATTTAAATTTTTTAAATTTTGAATTTTATTTTAGAAAATAAAATATGATTTCTTACCCTTTATTTCATAGATGAAACTAAGAAAAAATATATAAAAAAAAATATTAAAAAATAAGAGATCACACTTTATTCTTTAAAATAAAAATTTAAAATGTAAAAGATCTAAATTCCATTTTTATTGTCTTCTAAATATATTTGATATTAGAATTGCTAGAAGCTAAGCCATAAGGAACGACCGTTTTTTAATTAATAAAAAATCACCATAACTTACTAAGAGGCTTTACCATATATAGCACTCTTTCACGCAACGTTCGTTCATTCTCGTGCCCCTTTTAAATAGTTTGTTGCAATCCTCAATACACATGGTGAGCTAAATCTTATTTGCAATAAAATAATAATAATATAGCTGATTCCAAGGTTGTTCAAAAACAATAATGTCTTGAGGTTCACTAATTGTAGAATAAATAACCATCTCAATTATTAATATTGCAAGTGCTAATGTCACACCGTATCTGGCCATGGGTCTCATCTCTTGGAATTACAAGTTTATATATAGGCAAGCTTTTATATACATGCTTAGAATCCTTCTTAAAATTTATTTATATGAAAACATGATTATATACGTATAGGATTAGGACATTCCATTCTTAATTAATTAGTTTGTGTCCCCTCCTTACACTAAGAGCTACAAGTCACCAATATAAACAACACAAAAAATCTTCTCATTATGGCCAAGTGTTATTTATTTTAGAATAAATAATTTATTATTTTGATTAAACTTAATTGCCTCTTGATTTTGACAAATTAAAAAAAAGTCATTATACAAAAATGTTTTTTAATTTTGTATAAGAACTTGTATGATTGATAGACAGATAATGTTTAATATTAAATATAGAGTAAAACATATTTTTTGTCTCTAAAATTTGTTAAAAATTTTAAAAAATATCTTTAAATTTATTTTGTTTTAATTTTATTTTAAAAATATTCGATTTGTATCAAATATACTTCTGACAGTTAATTTTTTAAAATTTTTTAATAAATTTATAATGTAAATCGAAAATTTTTGGATAAAAAATTAAAATAAAATTTTTGATAAATTTTAAAGATAAAACATGCATATACTTTCCCCTTAGTATAAGCTACAAAGAAGTGAGAAGCTACCTTTTGTTTTTATAAAAAAACATTAAAAATGTAATATAGATATGTCGTATTATGTGAACTAGCAGCAGGGACAATGAAAAATGACAAATCTATACCTTACACAAAAAGAATTCAAATTTGTAATTGTCAATTTTTATCTATAAATTATATCTATATATACTTGAGAGAGAGAGAGAGAGTAAGCAAGATTTGGCATCCACTTTTTGTTTTGAAATTTTTTTTCACATATATTAAAATATTATAATTTTTTTTTACACTAAAACACAAGATAACTAATTAATAGACCATAATTCCATCTTAACTAATCCCACATTTATAGACAATATTACATATCCTTCTCTTTATCTAATTTTGATAAAATATTTAATATTTATTACGAAAATGTTAAATATTATCAATTTTTTATAAAAAATTAAATATTAACATATAGTTTAAATTAGTTTAAGGTAAAAATAAATTCAAATAAATACAATTCTTATTATTACAAATCGTATGAATTTTACTTTTTAAATCAATCCAAAATATATTATAAATACTTTTTTTTTAGTTGTCCAATAACCTCATTTTATTGTCACAGCATATATGTAAGCAACATAATGCATGTTTGCAAAATTGTTACTTATACTCGTTTATTAAACGAAATATGTGTATACGTATCTTATTTGTCATGACATTTGAATAAATAATACAATACAAAAATATAAATAATTTTAAAAAAATAAGTGTAAATGTAAACTTTAATTTATTTATTAAAAAAACATCAAATTGCTATAAGTTGGATTATTGCTACTTCTTTATTCACTACATCTATTCATTAAATTTTTAAAATTTTAAATAGTACTTATTGTGTTATGAAAAGTATAATCAAACATCTGAAACTCAAAAGTAATTGAAACCTATGACATCCAAGTAAAGATCATAAATAATTTTTGTTGAGGTATTAGTTCAAATATAACTTCAACGCAACCAATTTGGATTAGTATAGTGGTTAATTTACTAGTTCACTTAATTAAATAAGTGTATGTAAGAGTTCTAATCATTTTGTATATTTAACAATCCATTGGCCAATAAAAAATCTTCAAATAAAATTACGATTCACGATAAATTAGTCATTGACCTATCGGGTTGGAAAATACAGTGGGAAGGAAAATATAAAATTTATTCCCCAAATACCAATAATAGAAGCGTTAGCATAGTAATTCAAGCTCAAGTCCTATATCATCTACCACAAAATAAAAATTCTTTTCAACAATTGTGATAAATGTCATATAAGAAGAATACTTTAGATATTCATTGATAATTTTTTAATATAGAGTAGAAAAATTATTATATCAAATATTCATATGCTTCTTATAGCATTTTCTAATGCAACGTATATGGTATCAAATGTATAGTTGTTTCCAAGGTTGTGTAGGAACAATGTCTTCAAGTTACACCAAAGGCAGAATAAATAATCAATTCAATCATCAATATTTCAAGTGCAAGCATCACATTTTTTCAGTAGCCATGGACCTATATTATTTTCTTATCTTGGAATTCAAAGTTTACGATAGACCATCTTATATACATGCTCAGAATCTTTCTTAGCTAATATTATTATTTAAATAAAACTTTTCATTAGAGCAAAGTTATTGTAGAATTATTTATTATTTTAATAATTTTAAGGCGAAGGTCATTTTATTCTATTAAGACTCAAGAAAGAGTTATAACTGCATGTTGTTTTTTGCATAATCACGTTAAAAGAGTGATGATTGTGGATCCTATTGATAAGATAGTAGATCAAAATATGTTTGAAGTAGATGGTGGGACAATCCGCCATATTGAGACGAAAAATGTTTGGGGTAGATGAAGGAATCAACTTGCACAAAAAATATGAAACTAATGGAGGAGAATACATCACGCTCGATAATTGTGATCATTTTTCTATGTACGAAATTGTCTATCGTAACATTGATTTCATTTTGTAAATGTGTTTGTGTTCTTGTACAAGAGTTGTGCATGTATACTTATTAGTGCTAGTAATTGTTTACTTTTGAGATTTATTTGTAACTCTGATTTGGGTCATAGTGAAACTTTTTAATACATGTGGTTAGAATTGTTAGAGATTTGTTTTATATAAGTTTAACTATGGATTATGAGGCGAATTATGAATTATGGTTTAGGTGAGTATTTTGTGCTAATAACTTTAATTGTGATAATGTTAATTTGAATTAAATATATTTAATATTAGAGATATTTTAATAAATTTAAAAAAATAGAATAATAATTTTAATTAAATATATTTTTTATTAGGAGTATTATAATAAATTTATTATTAGGGGTATTATAGTAAATTTATCATTAGAGATAATTTTGTAAATTTTAAAAAAAATTAATGTAAAAAAATAATAATATTCGATTAGTTTTATATTTAATTTTTTAAGAAAATTTAAAAAATTGATAGTGAAAATATTTTTGGAAATATAAATAAATATTTTTATTTAAAAATAATTATATTAAATTTATCTTGAAATATATTTATATGTAAATTTTTTATGTATTTATTAAATTTAGTCATTAACCTTTTAATTTAAATGAGTAAAGATAATTTTAACATATTACATAATATAACTAAAATATTTAGATCCAACCAAACAAAAAATTATTTATTCTCAAAAATATTATACAGAATTCTAAAGTATTAGATTTTATATTTATAAAAATACTATATGCCAAGTAATTTTTAGACATTATATTTTTAAAAATAAAAATTAATATTTGAACTAAACACAATGTATTCAACAACCATAAAATACTAGATAGAATAGATAGATACATACTATAACTAATAATTGAGAAATTTTAATATTGGTAATATTAAGTAGACAAAAAAAAATAATCAAAATTTATCTTATTCAATATTTATTAATTATTATAATAATTAATAAATATTAAATAAAACAAGTTATAATTATTTTTGATTAATTTTTTTTTATTACCAGATATTTCCGTTTGAATAATTTATAATGCTTCTTATAGCACTCTCTAATGCAACGTATACTTCCCATGGTCCCATTTATATGTTGTTTGTTGCAATCATCAATACACTTCAGGAGCGCAGTGCTATCTGCAATATAATATATTTGATTCCGAGGTTGATAAAAAAGAATGTCTTTAGATACGCTAATGGCAGAATATATAATATCCATCTCAATTATTAATATTGCAAGTACTAGTGTTACACCATATCTAGCCATGAATCTCTTCTCTTGGGAGAAGTTTACATAGGCCAGCTTATATATATTGATATATATACATGCTTAAAATCTTTCTTAATATATTTTTGTATTCAAAATGATTATAGCTTACATTTCTTAATTAGTTTTTATCGCCTCCATGCACTAAGAGCTACAAGCTAATTAAGTTATCAATATAATCAAATCAAAACAAAAACCTTTCATTATAGCAAAGTTTTATTTTGGAATAATTTATTATATTTTGGATAAACTTAATTGCGTCATGAATTTGACAAATTTCAAGAAATAGTCATTATACAAATATGTTTTTTAATGTTGCATATATGCTTATAGTATTAAAGATAAGTTATATTTTACTTTTATAAAAACCTTCAAAATGCAATTTAGAGATAACGCTATATGTTATGACAATGACCTTTAAAACACGGGTAAATTTTATCGTACAAAATAGAATGGAATGTTGGACAACAAACAAAGAATATCAACATATGCTTAAAAAAAGAAATGAGGATTATACATGTTTGGACAGCAAAAGAAATGAGGATATAAAAGATGAAATTTGAGTAGCACTTATTGTTAAAAAAAAGAAAGTAAAATCTCGTATCAGATGATTTAGATACATAGGATAAATATCAGCAAAGTATTTAATAAATGGGATAAATATAAACCTTGTAATTAAAGGTAGATAATAACGATTCTGCACGAAATAATCAAACGAGATTTATGTGTAAATAATTTTATTACAAATATGATGTATGACACATCTCAATAAAATTATTGAGTAATGTTATACATTTAAGTCTTTTTATAAACCAAGTTCAACCGAGTTAAACAATAAGATTTAGAATAATACTATTCATAACTAATTTTTGTTACGTTAGACCAATTTGATTGGACTTAATCAATAAAAAAACTTGATGTGTAGCATTATTCAAAATTATTTTTGTTATGTCACTAAAGTGCAAGACATTTATATTGACCATATTATTTTGCATGATTTTTTTAGAAAATTACAACTCCACCAAACTCCAAAAGGATGTGGGCGTAGTTCCGAAGATACAGCAGCATAATCAGGGCAACAATAACAAAGAAAAACATAGAAACTATCATCAAACAACAAATAGAGAGCAATAGAATATAATGATTCTAGCTCTTTCAAATACACTTCAAGATGAATCCGATCAATTGTACTTTATCAATTCATGATCATTTTCCTTCTAATTTTTATTCAATTATATTATTGATGTTTTTTGCATTCATCCATGAAGGTTTTCAACAGACTTGAAAAGGGAGGTTGAATCAATGAACCATTTTTAATAGTTTATAAATCGATTATGCAGAACTCAAAGGTTTCTAGTATCTGAAAAATATGATAACAACAACAGGTGAGAATCTGAAGATTTTCAGTAGGATAACAGTTCCAAATAATGATTACATAAAGAAACATGAAGCGTTTAAGCAATCCTAATCTCCAACTTTACAGGAATTCAAGCCTAGTGTCTTAACCAATCCGTACAGAGTTAATTTGCTATGGTAAGAGTGGTTTAAATTACCACTAGTCTCATTTATTTCTAATAGTTATCATCGTTATTCTCAGTTTCGAAGTCTTTCAATGGTTCAAAGACAAAAAATAATTAATACAAAGTAATCACAAATAGGGAACAATTATGACAAGTAGCAAAATTAGCACTTAAACAGATTATCAGTTAGGCAAACGAAGTAATTATGCACGCCCAAACAATTACAACTAAGTGCACATGATACATGCCTGTCCTACTGGTCGTGAGCTCACGTGTTGGTTATACTGTCAGACCCAACACATTTGATAGCTAACCCGAACATCATCTCTCTGTTGCACATCCCTAGGAGGAACATAATCGAGGAAGAGTGCCCTACCACCTTCTCCTGGAGGTATCACCAGGGGAAATAAATCGAGAAATACTGCCCTACCACCTTTCTCTGTGAGGCCGTGCCATATAAAACGAAGGAGAATGCCTTTCCACCTTACAATTAGAGAGAATGTAGGAGAATAAAATTGAGGGAGAAATCCCTACTACCTTTTCCACATCCACACCACAACTCCGGACAAGCAGGACAAAACCACCATCCTTATCCAGTGCCGGTGCCTCATCAACAATGCAAGCGGGACGAAACCCACGTCCTTGCCACTCAATAGTCACATTTATAATCATATTCAATCATAATCACAATCTTCGCCAATTCATAACTTATAATTAATCATAACCCCATCTATTATTAAAACAATTAACATCATCAATATGTGAGCGGGACAAAACCACCATCCTTACCATGGGGGGGACGAACTACCATTCCCACAACACTTGTATCTCATTTAACAAGTCTTTATTAGGGAACGATTCAATAAAATTTATTATACCCACCCCAACATATTCAAAGCCTTTAAAGTTATTAGACTCCATATGGAGGTTACAAAGGGGTACAAGCTTGCCGGAAAGGTTTAACAGTTCAAAATCAACATTTCATAAAATTCAGAGAATGGTGCATACACAGGGATCATGCGTACGCGCGTAACCTAATACTGGCCTTGCAAAAATTTTGTATGATTGATACGCAGGCAGCATGCATATGCGTGGATCTACCTTCATGCGTACATAGGCTTCGTGCGTACGCACGGAACTAGGCACTGCTGCATAATCTGCAGAATTCAATTTCAACCACTGAAATTCAAAAGGTCATAACTTTCTCTCCAAAACTCATTTTGACTCTATTCTTTGATGGAATTAAACTAGACATCCCCTATTTTATTTCAAGATAAGTTTCATAAATTTTCAAGTTCCAAGCGCCAAGTTATGACCCTTCAAAGTTGGACTAAAAATCTGTCATAATACAGATTTTTCTGTACCATTTGGACGAAACCTCAATTTTACACCAAAGTGCATCCATTCTACACCAACTTAGCCAAATTCTAGCTTAATGCTATTTCTCATCAATTTCACTATTGTTTCTACCTAACTCTTCACTACATAACTCATCCAAATCCTAATCTCATCTTATTCTTAAACTTATCCTCATAAAATTTTTCAACAATTAATAAATAACCACCTCAAATTCAATTTCACATATTTTTGATAAGAATTTCAATTTCAATGATTAGACCACAACACATCAATACCTACCAAGCATTAGAAACTCAATCAATTAAGGCCTCTGGTCATTTTTATCCAACATTTAATATCATCCATAATCACATATTCATACTAAACCATCATCATCATCAGCATCAGTTCAACAATACCTTAGTGTCAACTTCCCTATGGTTTCATATAGTATTACATAATGATTATCCGAAACCGAAATCCGTACCTTAGTTAACGGCGGTCCCAACCTCTTGAGTCTTTCTCTTTGACCAATCCAAGCATCAATCAATTCTTTACTAATCCAAGCTTTAATAAACTCTATTCAATCTAATTTCATTCAAATTTCACAAGGTTCATACTAAGGTTTCTCACAAATTAGGGGTAAATAGGAGGAAAGAGTTTCCTTACTTTATTCCATATGAACATGGGTTAAAACCCCACTAAAATTTGAGTTTGAACTTCTCTCCTAAAGTATCAAAATCACAATTTTCAATACCCACACTACCCAAAACACAAAATTAGTGAGAGCAACACATAGTTGCAAACGGGTCGTCGATCGAAGCTCTGATTCGTGAGAAAAGTGAATTTAACGTGGGTGGTGAATAGTGTTCTTCTCTTCCTCTCCTCACTCTGAAGCTCTCTCTCAATATTGTTGAAAATGAATGAAATTTAGATGGAGTCACATTTCTTGACACTTTAAGTGAAGGATATTTTTGTCTTTTTGTTCATTGGCCCTACTGGGCCAAAATTTTAAGGCAATATATGTGTTCCAATTTGTATTCTAAATATTTTTTTGGTCATTTTTATATTTTTATTTTTCTCATATGCAGTACTGAACAATTATAAGCGTGTATTGTTAGTTATAACGCCGGTACATATTTTTCTATAAATAATTATATTTTTACACTCCAAATAATTTTCTGAGTTCATTTATCTGTAAATTTTCAAATTATGAGATTTAAATTTTTAATCTAAACCAGGCGTTTTTAAACCTTCTTAACTCAATTTTAATTATATAATGGACTAGTTGAAAATTTCAGGTCTTACAGTTGACAAAGGTGGTTTTCGTTCTATTGCAACCGATACTACCCTAATAAGCATGATCTTGCGCAGCTCGCAGAATCGAGACTATTAGATACCAGGTTGGTCACCATCTCTCTAAAAGGTAAAATAGTTCCATGGTTTCAATTTTTCTACCTTAAAACTATTGTTTGTTTGTACTAGAATTTGTCTGTTATCAAGTGAATTTGGTATTATTGTGATTCTTAGAAAGTTGTTGAGCTCTTTCGGTTCAATATACATTGCTGAAATTCAATTTTCACTGTTATTCTAAAATATTTATTTGACATGATAAATTAGGATTATTAGAATAGAAAATTGAGATTTGCTTTTGCTTCTTTATTTAACATTTATAGATAGAAGCAGGAGGTGATGCTGATTTGAGGAGTAAAGTTAGAAGAAAAGTTAAACCTCTGGCTGCAACATTTGAGAGACAGAGGTTTGATTGGTTGGATGAGGTTTGAGATTTATAGCTATTATACATTTGTAAAGCTATTTTGGCATGGATGAATTAAGATTTTTGTTTATATTTGATAAAAACCCTGTATTTCCTTTAATTTTCTATAATTTGTGAGATAACTTCAATGGATATATGTGTGTACTTTCTGTTTGGTCTTATATGAGCAATGAGTTTAGTTTTGACTGCTGATATACATGTGTGCTACTTAGATGCAGATTCTCTCTCAAAGTATTATAATTATCTGTAATTCCAGCTAATGGATCAACTATTTTAATGTTATACCCAGTCAACTATCTGTAATTTATAGAATTACTAATTAATTAAATAATTTTGGTAGACCTTAACTTACTTTTGATTTTGACATTGAATAAATATGAGTTTTTATATCTTATTCTACATGTTTTGATGTTTTGTTTTCACGGCTTCTAAGAAAGATTATACATCAATAAATTAGAAATTTTTCCTGAGCTAATTCTCCTTTATTTACCCAAAGTTTGCTAAAGTTTTTATTGTTTTGGATTCTCTATTTGGACTATAGATCTTTGTGGTAGGCCAGATTTCAGAAAATACTAATCATGAAGTATGAATTATTAAATAATTTGTAGTATTATATCTATCTATATATGTATCATGTATTATATTATGCACCACATTTTAAATGTGGAATTTATCAGGAGAAAATTTTTCTTGATGTAATTATTGAGATTTGCTACTAAAATATTTAATGGCTAGTTTGTTCAAGCAAAATTTCATTTTGAGTTGAAATTATTGAACAAGATTTGTAATAAGATGTATTATTATGAATGCAATAAAATGTTTTATTTTGTTGGAATTATGTATTATATATAAGTAATAATATATAAGTGTTGACCAAATGCTGACCAAATAGCATTAGATATATATTGCTGATTAAATGCCGACTAAAAATGATAATATTTGGTTGCTGGCCAAATAGCATTTGTGTTAGATATATATTAGCTTAGAGAAAACTACCTTCTTTTAATAATAATGTCAACTCTTTATGAGTTTATGACTTCAATTTGTCATTTATTGGTGCGATACATTGACAACGACTTGTGTGTTTTGTGCCATTAAAAGAAAAATAAAATTTATACATGGTCTTGTTTGTGTAATGTAATTATTAGATATATTAGTTGTGTAAAAAATCAAGTGGAATAATGATGTTCTTGTTATTTGTTGGTTGTAACTTAAACATGACAAACTAAACATACAGTGAGGATGTTACACAACAATATGCACATAAAATACGTCATACATGCACAAGCTAATAAAGTAAGGAAAGGTTAAAAGAATGTTACCTCATGACATTTATTTATTTTCAACACCCACAAAATAGTAAATAGAATATATAATATAGATAGATAAATAGATCGATAATTTATAAAAACCCAAGCTTAATTAATATATAGAATTGCTAGAAGCCATAATAAAGAACCGCCATTTTTATTAGTGCTTTTTGTAGCATTCTCTAACGCAACGTATATTCGCCATAGTCCCCCTGTGATATTGTTTGTTGCAATCCTCAATACATTTCTTGAGCGCAGTACTACTATCTGCAATATAATATATTTGATTCAAAGGTTGCTCAAAAATAATGTTTCTAGATTCACTACTAATGGCAGAATAAATAACCATCTCAATTATTAATATTGCAAGTGCTAGTTTTACACCGTATCTACCCATGGATCTCTTTTCTTGGGATTAGAAGTTTACATAGCCCAGCTTATATACATGCATAGAATCTTTTTTTTAATATATTTTTTGTATGCAACATGATTATAGGATTAGGAAATTATTCATTTCTTAATTAGTTTGTGTCCCCTACATATACTAAGAGATACAAGCTAAGTTATCAATATAATCAAAATAAAATAAAATCTTTTCGTTATAGCAAAGTTTTATTTTAGAATGGTTTATATATTATTTTGATTAAATTGAATTATTGCCTCTTGAATTTGACACATTTCAAGAAATAGTCAATATACGAAAATGTTTTTTTAATGTTACATAAGGCTCCTATTGGTTAATGTATATGATGAGATATAGACACAAAAACCCAGACATTAAAGACATGGATATAAAATATTTGTGTCTATGTATTGTGTTTGGCAAACATAAAGAACAAGACACACATATTTAAAAAAGACTAAATTACTCTTCATTCAACCAGAAGTTTTACTACCATCACTGTATATCCATTACCCCAAACACTGCATATCATCACCATTGAATTTTTATTTCTTCTAATATCATCTTAAATTATCATTCAAATATTAAATATATAATTTTTCTTAAAAAAAATAAAAAACTAAAACTCAGAATTTATCAAAGATTAATCAAAATTTAAATAAATAAAAAATTAAATGTACAATTTTTTTCTTGAAAAAAATAGAAAGATAAATTTGGTTGTAGAATCTAAAAGAGAAAGAAAAAAAAAGTCTGGAAAGATAAGAGGACAAATTTTAAAAATTCAATAAGGATAAAAGAATAAAAAAATCAGTGTCTCATAAGTTGTGTTTCAATATATCAGCAATTTGGAAGTACACAAATTTAGTTTTTCCGTGTCCTCCTATGTCCTTTGAAAGTATGTGTCTCACCAAACTAAACAGCAAACATATGTTCCTGTGTCCATGTTGGACATCAACCAAACACTACCTAAGAACTTATATGATTGGTTGTCAGATAATGCTTAATATTAAATTTAAACTACAATTTGCTTTTATAAAAACCTTAAAAATGTAATGTAGAGATAATGTTATATGTTACAAAAATAACCTTTAAAATTCAAGAATAAATCTTATCGCATTACTATTGGATCATCTATTAATAATATATTAAAATAGAGCTTAAAGTAATCTTTAGATGCATTGTTAATTTTTTAGTTTTTTACTATATATTATGACATGTCAATTTAAGTGGCTAATTCACACAAATTGAGTACAATGTTCTATCTTTATATTATGACATAAAATTCTCATTGTATTTTTATCTCTTTATAATAACCTATTTTTATAGAGTAAATTACCATTTGTACCCATGAAAGATATAAACGCTGACAAATGTACCTATATAAGAATAAAATGACAATTGTAACTATGGAAGATGGCTTCCGTGTGCTAAGAGTACCCAAACATTGGTTACGCAATTGGTCTGTTAGGGTACTTTTGACACACATAAGCCATCTTCCGTGATTATAATTGTTGTTTTATTCTTATATATGTATATTTGTTAGCGTCTGGATCTTTCATAAGTACAAATGGTAATTTATTCTATCTTTATATAATGTTGTAAGATTCTTTTTCAACCTTAGCTTTTCATATTCTCTTTATCTCTTATCTTTTATTTTTATTTAAATTACACTATTAATATTAGTTCTTTTTAATAGGTATAAATTTAATTAAAATCTAATTCCTTCTCTTTTCCTTTCATATCCATCACAAATAATTCGAACTAATTAAAATTTAATCGATTTGATTCTTATTTTTCTCTCAATTCAAATCAACCTAGGCGGTGAATACCCATATTTTTCACTACTGCACACCACACTCCACATCATATTCCCTTCACACTTTACCTGGTTGGCCATTTATAATTTCATAGGTAGAACATGTATTATGAAGTTCCATGCCTTGATTAGTAGTTGTCATTCCTTCTTTTTTTTTTATTAGTAGTTGTCATTCCTTCTTTTTTTTAATGAAAAGTGATAAATTTCGAAGAATGATGAAGGCATATGAACTGACATAGAATGTACTATAATTATTGATGCTTTTATGCATTTTATGCTTTTTCTTTATTGTACCTATAAAAATAAAAAAATTGAAGAAAAAAATATTTTATAAAACTTTAGCAAAATCAATATAATTATTTCTTACAAATATAATGAAAAATAATTCTTACTAGGAGGAGTGCACACCCTAATAGGACGGAAGAGCTGATTTACGAAGTTTTTACTGGATTTGAGTTTGAAAGCCACGTGATTCTGAGAATTTCTATGACTTGCTGCATGCATAAAAAAAGTCTTTATGGCCAGGATGTGAAAACTGCACTAAACTTTCATTTGCTGTTAGATTAATGACAATTAAATCTGAAGGAAATATTTTTCAGCAATGAATTTAAGAATGCTATAGAACAGGCTACACAAAAATGAAGATGGTGAACGTACGTTTAAAGAGTGATTATTTCATTGTAGTTGTCATGCTAGTTAGTTAATAGACTTTAAATGATGTAATTAGTAATTTGAGAGTGTTGTTTACTTATTATTGTTGTCTATGATATTGAATTGATGAGTTATTTTGGTTATTATTTAAGTGTTATTTTATTTTGGTTATTGTTTAAGTGTTGTTTACTTTTATACGTTAAGGTGTAGGTTTTGTATTGATGATTTTTCAATATTTGATGGTCTAAATGTAAAAATTTAATAAAAATGAAATTTGGTCACTAAAATGCTTGGTTGCTAATTAGCGACCGATTTAGCGACTGAAATGTTAGTTGCTGAAATACAGGCCCACACTTAGCAACCGAATTAGAGACTGAAACGTTGGTCACAAATTAGCGACTGATTTAGTGACCGAAATAACGGTCGTGAATTGGAGCCCGAAACACTGGTCACAAATTAGCGACCGATTTAGTGACTCAAAAGTTGGTTGCTATTTAGCGACCGATTTACTCAAAGACCGATTTAGTGACAAAAAAGTTGGTCACAATTTAGCGACCGATTTTGTTAGCGATCGATTTAGCGACCGATACTCTTTGGTGAGGGTTTAGTGGCCTTGTTAACAAATCGATCACTAAAATCGGTCGCTAACGTTAGCGACCATGGTTTTAGCGACCACCCAAATCAGTCGCTAAATCGGTCACTATTCCAGTAATTTCTTATAGTGCCTCCATATTTCCGATTTCATGTAACGGGATAAGTGTTAATGACCTTGTGCGTGTAGTTTAAGTATTACTTTGTTACTCAGATTTTATTTCTATGGGAATCAAATATACACAGGAGAAAGGTGAAAATTGAAATGATGGTATTTTGATTCCCTGAAATCAAACTCATTTGGGTATAGCTTTACAAACTTTGAACCAAACATAGGAATATAATATTCCCATCTTAAAATTTCTAAAAATTATTTATAATTCTCCCAACCACACACACCCTGAGGTGCTTGGACTTGGGCCAAAAACTTGAAATATTGCAGCCCTCAGTATTGCAAGTTAATCCGCACATAAATATTGTATCAGTTTGAATTTTGAAATGACTAAAAGAAATTTTAAATTATTTTTGTTATGTCACTAAAGTGCAAGACATTTATATTGACCATGGTATTTTGCGTGATTTTTTTAGAAAATTACAACTCCACCAAACTCCAAAAGGATGTGGGCATAGTTTCGAAAATACAATAGCATAATCAAGGCAACAATAATAAAGAAAAACATAGAAACTATCATCAAACAGCAAACAGAGACCAATAGAATATAATGATTCTAGCTCCTTCAAAGGCACTTCAAGATGAACCCGATCAGTTATTCTTTATCAATTCATGATTATTATCCTTTTAATTTTTACTCAATTATATTATTGGACTTTTTCACATTCATCCATTAAGGTTTTCAACTGACTTGAAAAGGGAGGTTGAATCAATGAATCACTTTTAATAGTTTATAAACTGATTATGCAGAACTCGAAGATTTTCAGTATCTGAAAAATAAGATGATAACAACGGGTGAGAACCCGAAGATTTCTAGTAGGATAACAGTTTCAAATAATGACTCCATAAGAAAACATGAACCCTCTAGAAAATCTTGATCTCTAACTTTATAGGAATTCAAGCCTTGGGTCTTAACTAATCCGTATAGAGTTAATTTGCTATGGTAGGAGTGATTTAGATTACCACTAGTCTCATTCATTTTCAATAGTTATCATCATTATTCTCAATCTCATGTCTTTCAATGGTTCAAACACAAATAATAATTAATACAAAGCAATCACAAATAGGACGAATTATAACAAGTAGCAAAACTAGCAGTTAAACAGATTATCAATTAGCCAAACTAAGTAATTATGCACGCTCAAACAATTACAACCAAGTTCACATGATGCATGCCTATCCTATTGGCTGTGAGCTCATGTGTCAGTTATACTACCAGACCCGATACATCTGGTAGCTAACCTGAACATCATCTCTCTATTGCGTATCCCAAGAGGAATATAATCGAGGGAGAGTGTCCTACCACCTTCTTCTAGAGGTATGACTAGGGGGAATAAATCGAGGGAGAGTGTCCTATCACCTTTCCCTATGAGGTCGTGCCATATAAAACGAAGGAGAGCGTCTTTCCACCTTACAATCAGAGAAAATGTGGGGGAATAAAATCGAGTGAGAAAGTCCTACCACCTTCCCTACATCCACACTACAACTCCGGGCAAGCAGGACAAAATCACCATCCTTATCCGATGCCGGTGCCTCATCAACAATGCAAGCGGGACGAAATCCACGTCCTTGCCACTCAATAGTTACATTTATAATCATATTCAATCATAATCACAATCTTAACCAATTTCATAAGTTATAATTCATCATAACCCCATCTGTTATTAAATCAATTAAATAATCAATTTGTGAGCGGGACAAAGTCACCATCCTCACCATGGGCGGGACGAACCACCATCCCCACAACACTTATACTTCATTTAACAAGTCTTTATCGAAAAATTATTCAATAAAATTAATTATACCCACCCCCAACATATTCAAAGCCTTTAAAGTTATTAGACTCCATATAGAGGTTACAGAGGGGTACAAGTTTTCCGGAAAGGCTTAACAGTTCAAAATTAGCATTTCATAAAATTCAGGAGAATGGTGCAGACGCAGGGATTATGCATACTCGCATAACCAACACTGGCTCACAAAAATTTTGTATGATGCGTACACAGGAAGCATGAATACGTGCAGATCTACCTTTATGAGTACACAGGCTTCGTGCGTACGCACAGAACCAGGCACTGCTGCATAATCTGCATAATTTAATTTCAACCACCAAAATTCAAAATGTCATAACTTTCTCTCCAAAACTCATTTTGACTCTATTCTTTGACGGAATTAAATTAGACATCCCCAATTTTGTTTCAAGATAAGTTTAATAAATTTTCAAGTTCCAAGTGCCAAGTTATGGCCCTCCAAAGTTGGACTAAAAATCTGTCATAGTACATATTTTTCTACACCATTTGGACAAATCTCCAATTTTACACCAAAGTGCATCCATTCTACACCAACTTAGCCATACTGAAGATGAATGTTGTTTCTCATCAATTTCACTATTGTTTCTACCCAACTCTTTACTACATACCTCATCTAAATCCTAATCTCATCTTATTCTTAAACCTATCCTCATAAATTTTTTCAATAATCAATAAATAACCACCTCAAATTCAATTTCACTTATTCTTTATAAGAATTCCAATTTCAACGATTAAACCACAACAAATCAATACTTACTAAGCAATAGAAACTTAATCAATCAAGGTCTCCAACCATTTTTATCCAACATTCAACATCCTCTATAATCACACAATCATACTAAACCATCATCATCACCAGCATCAATTCAATAATACCTTAGTGTCAACTTTCCTATGGTTTCACATAGTATTACATAATGATTATTCGAAATCGAAACCTGTACCTTAGTTGACGGTAGTTCTAACCTCTTGAGTCTTTCTCTCTGGCCAATCCAAGCATCAACCAATTCCTTACCAATCCAAGCTCTAATAAACTCTACAAGATCTAATTTTATTCAAATTACACAAGGTTCATACTAGGGTTTGACACAAATTAGGGATAAATAGGGGAAAAGAGTTTCCTTACCTTATTCCACATGAACATGGATTAAAATCCTGCTACAATTTGAGCTTGAGCTTCTTCTAAAGCATCAAAATCACAATTTTTAATACCCACACTACCCAAAATGCAAAATAAGTGAGAGTGATGCATAGCCACAAATGGGTCATCGATCGGAGCTCCGGTTTGTGAGAAAAGTGAATATAAAGTAGGTGGTGAATAATGTTCTTCTCTTCCTCTCCTCACTCTCGAGCTCTCTCTCAATATTGTTGAAAATGAATAAAATTTAGATGGGGTCACATTTCTTGACGCTTTAAGTGAAAGGAATTTTTGTCTTTTTGTCTATTGGCCTTACCCGGGACCAAAATTTTGAGGATGTGTTCCAATTTGTATTCTAAATATTTTTTTAGTCATTTTTACATTTTTATTTTTCTCATACACAATACCTGACAATTATAAGCGTGTATGGTCAATTATAATTCCGGTACGCATTTTTCTATAAATGATTTTTTTTTGCACTCCAAATAATTTTCTGAATTCATTTATCTGTAAATTTTCGAATTATGAAATTTAAATTTTTAATCTAAACCGGAAATTTTCAAACTCTCTTAACTCAATTTTAATTATATAATTGACTAGTTAAAATTTTCAGATTTTACAGTTGACAGAGGTGGTTTTCGTGCTATTGCAACCGATTCTATCCTAATAATCATGATATTTCTGCTCGCAGAATTGAGACTATTAGAAAAGGTTGTCCTGTGATGCTTATACGAAATATTGATCATTCAGCGGGTCTTTGCAATGGAACTAGATTGATTGTCACAAGACTTGGAAATAAAGTTATCGAAGCAGAAGTTTTGTCAGGCAATAATGCTGGTGAAAAAGTTTTCATACCAAGAATGACTCTAACCCCATCCGATGCAAGATTACCTTTTAAGTTCCAACGCAGACAATTTCCCTTGATGCTTTCATATGCCATCACAATAAACAAGAGTCAAGGACAATCTTTGAATCATGTAGGATTACTTCTTAAACAACCAGTATTCACGCATGGACAACTTTATGTGGCAATTTCACGGGTTACCAACAAAAGTGGATTAAAAATTGTAATATCCCATGAGAAATCCAACAACTCAACCGAAACACAAAATGTGGTATACCAAGAAGTTTTTAGAAATCTCCCAAATGATACCGATATGCACTACTCTACCATTATGATTAATATTTTGTTATTACTGTTAAAATTCCTATTATATTCCTATCGCAACTATGTGACTTAAAAAAATTATATTTTCCTACAACTCCTCAATCATGCCTCCCATGCATGCTAACACAGACAATTTGGAAGGATAAGTCATCTACCCCAGAATGTTATTTTGCTTTGAAATGGTTAACTGTTCTTTTTAGTCACATTCTAACTGTATGAAGTACTTTATCAAAAAAGAAACAATGCTCACGTCTTTTAATATTTCAATTTACCTCATTAATATCCTGATTTCTCATGATGCATAATGTTTGAAATCAAGTATTATCTGCCTTACCTTCTTTGCCATAATCAATATTCCATGTTGCTAAACTTCACTTCCAATATACTTTAAATTTTCATAAAAGTCCCAATTACAATAATATACTACTCATTTAAAACAAACTACTAAAACAGTATTCTATTTGTATCATTTAACATGCATCTGCACCTGTTAGTTGATTAAAACAAATTTACTTATATTTTCTCAACAATCTATGCAGGTCCATAACGACAAACCTACAATTACCATCATTAAACAAGGAAAAATTGTCTTCCAGCATTAGAAAATTTACTTTTTAATATTTTTTGCTCTTTTAATTACTTGAACAAGTTTAAAACTGTTCCTTTCAATGTATGTTGCACTTTCTTGCTTTAAGAATTTTGTGAAACATGAACAAAAACTATATTGTGTTCTGACAAATAGATCTTTATTTAGTATATTAAACTCTTCTCAAATTCTATTAACATGATTCTTTTCATTGTATGCTGCCTTGGTTGGATTGCTTCCAAATATTTCAAATTTCTGTTAAATTATAATCTTTTTGTGCATTTATATTCCAACTTGATGCAAAAATGGAAAAATATTACTTAACAAAGCAGTGGATATTCATGGTTACTCATATTTTCCTCCAATTTTCCATTAGAGCATAGATCTAAATCACTGTGTCAATTTCTATCATCTTCTTATCTTTTATATTTCTTTTGTTTATTGTGTTTCCTTTATTGTTTACACTAATATTGGAACCTTACATTTTTAATTAGAAGGAAGTACATAGTAGATAGTACATCACAACTAAAACATTCAACGACTCTTTTTTTATCTATGTTTTCTTTAATTTCACATCTTATTTATATTATGTCTTACAAAATCGGTCAAAAGACCGTTATATATATTACATATAATATTAGTATTCAATCCAATATTGTAAGCAAAGCAGTTACACCATCCAAACACTACTATTACCCGCACGTATGCGCGGGGGCTTCTGCTAGTTTTAATTATATAATTGACTAGTTAAAATTTTCAGATTTTACAGTTGACAGAGGTGGTTTTCGTGCTATTGCAACCGATTCTATCCTAATAATCATGATATTGCTGCTCGCAGAATTGAGACTATTAGATACCAGGTTGGTCACCATCTTTCTAAAAGGTAAAACAGTTCCATGGTTTCAACTTTCATACCTTAAAACTATTGTTTGTCTGTACTAAAATTTGTCTGTTATGAAGTGGATTTGGTATTGTTGTGATTCTTAGAAAGTTGTTGAGCTCTTTTAGTTTAATATTATAATACCCTACCACACGGAGCTTTATGCTTAAGCCGTAAAACACAGGTGGTGTAGTATTACCATCTCTAAATTAAAATATATACATATAATAGCTGAAAGAATATAATTAACTATGAGCCTTAAAGAACAGGTGAAATAAAAATCACGAAATAAAAACGCAATGCTCAGAAACAAGTTAACTTGCGTACTAAGAAAACTATAACTATCAAGTATAAGATGACAAAAGTAAGAACAGAGGGCCAAAGATACAAAATAACAAGCTCCTAACTCAGCCCGCGAAGTCAAGGCTGGCCAGAGAATATTTACACATATATATACATATCCAAAACCCAAATTTACATAAACAAAATCCTGTCTCTCCATAAGCCTCTAAGAGGGTCAAAAGGAACAAGTCATGCAGAGAGAAAACTAAGTACATATATATACATGACTATACAACCAAAAAGTAACCCGATAACTACTTCGCTTCAGAAGCCCAGACGCCTATGGAGGTGCCTCTCAACCTGCATCTGAAAAGCAACAACATAGTATGGGGTGAGAACCATAGGTTCTCAGCATGGTAAAGGTGCCACACATATAAGATATAAGGTCCTGGGAATGCCAGAGGCAATCCTGGAACGCCGACACTCAGATTATAAAGCTTAAAGTATTAAACAGAAACCATAAAAGGTGATTTTCTAAGAGTATCTAAGCCTAACTTAATTTAATCTTGAAACTAGTCTTACCGCCTTTCCTCCATACCTCCATCTCTGACAATATATCACAGACAAATAAACATATAAAGGCAAACATAAGAAGGTTACAAGTACTGCAGGTAACAAATATACATTTAACATAACAAATACACTTAGACACACCTAGTTAATGCACAAACAAGTAATTCAAGTAATATTCACATGATGCATGCCTGTCCTATGGCTGATGAGTCTTAGCTGTCGGTTATTAAGCCAACCCGATAAGTCCGGTTTGCTAAACCTTTGGACTGTCCCTCGACGTGCATCCCCAAGAGTCTATGCATAGCCTTTTCTCAAATAATCAATATTGCTTAATGGGATAACTTTCCTGGGAATTTATAAGTGCCCGGTCACCCTTACGTCGTAGGGTCAACAGCGTATCGAGTTTTCGACCTGGTACGTATGGTGGCAAGCCATGGTACTTTACCCAGGAAAATCTCGTATCTCAGATCATTTGATTATTCAAGCAAAATATCATACATAATCATTCATATCATTACATAGTCAATTCATCCCCTTTTCAGCTTTACTTCAACTCCAAGTTATCCCCATTTCCTAACTTCACGTGATTATCAAACTTAATACTTTTATTTATGACTAGAAAGATGAAAATAGAGGTTTAGAAGTTTGAAATATAGTTTAAAACTAAAAAAATCATGTTTTCTGGAATAGGGGCCACGCGTATGCATGGCTTACGCGTACACGTGAGAATGTAAAAAGGCAGCTCACGCGCGCATCCCCTTATGCGTAGGTGAGTACATCATGTCACGCGTATGCGTGGACATGCATGCTGACCCATTACGCGTACGCATAGGGCTACTCGCGTACGCACAGTCAAAAGTTCCATGCCACACGTACGTGTGGGCCACACGTATGTGTGGATGTACGTGTTTCCAAAAACCTTATTAGGTAGAAAGCTGCAGAATAATATAATTTCAAACCAAAACTTTCAACGTACATAACTTAATCATTTTAAATCATTTTTCATCCATTCTTCAAACGACATAAACTTCATGAACTCAATTTTCATTTAAAATAAGTTAAAAACAAATTGAGGGTTTAGAAGCCAAGTTTTAGCTCGTCGAAGTTCAGCCCAAAATCAAATTTTGTAAAATTCCCAAACCTCATTTTCATTCAAAAACTCCACCATTTTCATCACCAAACCTGTATTTTTCAATACAATATACCCTTCCTCATCATCACAATAATCACCACAATAAAACAAACCTCAAATCAACAATAATACATATACACAATTCAAATCCATCAACCCAAACCATAGCTTACAAATCCTAGACTTATAACACAAAATATGCCCTTCCTCATTATCACAACAACCTCTACAATAGTCATACCTCAAATCAACAAATCACCAAATCATCAATTAATCAACAAACTCCAAACCAAACATGTTCATCAACAAGATACTAAACATTAAATATATACATGCATTCTAACTTATCCTATGATCATCTAGCCTAAGTTTTCACAAAACATTATATATTAAATGCAAGAAACCTAAACCATACAGTGGCCGGTTTCCACGTACTATCCAAAGCAACTCACTAAAACAAATACAGCCCCCAAAAGTTAAAAAAACACTAGTACTTAGCTTCCTCTAAGTTCCAATATCCAAAATTTCAAGCTTCAATTATTTATTCAATACCTAATACACATTCATAACACATATATACCCAATTTAATACTCAAAGCACAAATTCAGAAAATTAAATAGAATTTATGGTATCCTCACCTTACCCAAGCTTCGTATAAGTAAGAGTGAATATTTTCCTCAAGTTAATTAGATCCTAAAATATCAAAAAGCAAAGAAATTCAACACCATCACTTAATTTTCGAAATTGGGAGAAGGAGTGGCTGAGAGTAATTAAATGGCTTATATATAAAATTGTTCTGATAGAAACCTAGAGCTTAACGCGGTGGTCGCGTGGCCACAAACGGTGCGGTGATCAGAGCTCGAACGGAGGAGATACGGTGATTTGAATTTAGAACGAGAGTTCGGAACCCTTCTCCTCTCCTTGCTGTATTCAGCGTTGCTGTTGCTGAATTGGGAGAGTTAAATGAGCTTTAGCTCATTTAAGTGCTGGGCCAGTTGAGCCCACGGGCTCGGTTTGGACCCAGTTTGATCCGTTTGGTTTAATTTTGGGTCAAATTCTTTGAAATTATTGTCAAAATTCTCGTTTTGATAAGCTCTATTTTAATTTAATATAATATTCTTATTTCTAATTTTTTATTAAAAATTAATTTATTGACTAATTATCTATTAATTTAACAGGGTTTACAAATATACATTGCTGAAATTTAATTTTCACTGTTCTTATGAAATATTTATTTGACATGATAAATTAGGATTATTAGAATAGGAAATTGAGATTTGCTTTTGCTCCTTTATTTAACATTTATAAATAAAAGCAGGAGGTGATGCTGATTTGAGGAGTAAAGTTGGAAGAAAAATTAAACCTATGGCTGCAACATTTGGGAGACAAAGGTTTGATTGGTTGGATGAGGTTTGAGATTTATAACTATTATATATTTGTAAAGCTATTTTGGCATGGATGAATTAATATTTTTGTTTATATTCGATGAAAACCATGTATTGCCTTTAATTTTCTATAATTTCTGAGATATTCAATAGATATGTGTGTACTTTCTAATTGGTCTTATACGAGCAATGAGCTTAGTTTTGGCTGCTGATATACATGTGTGCTACTTAGATGCGAATTCTCTTTTAAAGTGTTATAATTATGTGTAATTTCAACTAATGGATCAACTATTTTGATATTATACTCAGTCAACTATCTGTAATTTACAAAATTGCTGATTAATTAAATAATTTTGGTAGACCTAAACTTACTTTTGATTTTGACTCTGAATAAACATGAGTTTAGATATCTTATATTACGTGTTTTGATGATTTGTTTTCATGGCTTCTAAGAAAGATTATTCATCAATAAATTAGGAATTTTGCAAGAGCTAGTTCTCCTTTATTAACCCAAGTTTCAACACTTTCAACTTGTGAAAAGCAAGATCTTATAACTAACTTGTATGGATTTATTTGACAAGCAATGGATAAGATTTAGGGAGGGAGAAGAGATTGCTAAAGTATTTGTTGGATTCTCTATTTGGACCATAGATCTTTGTGGTAGGCCAGGTTTAAGAAAACACTAATTATGAAATATGAATTATTAGATAATTTATAGTATTGTGTCTATATATGTATCATGTATCACATTATGCATCACATTTTAAATGTGAAATTTATCAAGAGAAAATTTTTCTTGATGTAATTATTGAGATTTGCCACTAGAATATTTAATGGCTAGTTTGTTTGAGCAAAATTGTATTTTGAGTTGAGATTGAACAAGATTTGTAATAAGATTTATTATTATGAATGTAATGAAATGCTTTATTTTGTTGGAATTATGTATTATGTATAAGTAATAATATATAAATGTTGAAAAAATAGTTTTAAAATAAAAAATAGGTGGTTATTGATTGTGTAACAATAACGATTATGATTAAAAAAACACCTAAAGTTTTAGTGACAGTAATAATGGCAACTAAAAATGAATAACATGAAAATTATAAAATTAGTTTTACTGGTCATATAAATTGTCACTATAAATTGTAGAAGTTTTACAGCCATTAAAAAAGTTTTTACCGACAATTGTTATAATTGCCACGAAAATTTTTTTATGAAAAAATATAAGACGGCTAATATTTTATTGCCACTAAAAACAAAAAAAAATGGCCACTTAGAATAATTTTTTAGTAGTATTGAGCTAGTTGTACATCTTAAATTTTGATTTGGTCGTTAATAGAAGATTGTCAGAGGCAAGATTTTATTATTTTTTGCTAGTCTGAAATTTAGTTTAGATAGTATTTTTATTTGTCAAGACTCAGTGTTATTTATATATATATGATTTGTATAGAGAAATTCTTAGGAGCTAGTAATTTTTATTATTTTTTGTTATCATTTAATCATTACAAACACTAAATTATCTTGAATAAATAAATTTTATTAATTTAGGTGTGTAAATTTTGAAAAAATGTGAGTGCAAATTGTATAGATTTATGTGTATAAAATTCTAGTAAATATAAATATAAATTATATATTTTTTGTGTATAAAATCTCTGTAAATTTATAAATGTAAGTTATTATTGATCAAATATGACTAAAAATAATAATATTTGCGGACCAAATAACATTAGATATATATTGGCTTGGAGAAAACTACCTTCTTTTAATAATGTTATATTATACTTGGGAAAGTATCAGGAGCCAATAGAATATTTGTACAATGTGTACAATAGAAGTTTATGAAGTATTAGAGATATAACCATTAGTGTTATCTTTTCCTATCAGTTGAAGCTTTAGGGATGAGTGGTATCATGACATGGTATTAGAGCGCTAAATCCGAAAGGTTAAGAGTTTGATCCTTAGTGAACTACAAAATTAGTTTAAGCTTTTGGGAAGATGTTTATTATTCCTAGTACTCGGATGGTTATTCTAGATAGTATGGGGGATATGTTCATTTTATAACTCAATAATGCATTGTACACATTATACAAATAGTTCATTGTCTCCCTAATGGGATCCATTATAATTAGAAATATATTGGCTCGGAGAAAACTACCTTCTTTTAATAATAATGTCAACTCTGTATGAGTTTATGACTTCAATTTGTCATTTATTGGTGCGATAAATTGACAACGACTTGTGTGTTTTGTGCCATTAATAGAAAAATAAAATTTATACATGGTCATGCATGTTTGTGTTATGTAATTATTAGATATATTAGTTGTGTAAAAAGTCAAGTGGAATAATGATGTTCTTGTTATTTGTTGGTTGTAACTTAAACATGACAAACTAAACATACAATGAGAATGTTACACAACAATATGCACATAAAATACGTCATACATGCACAAGCTAATAAAGTAAGGAAAGGTTAAAAGAATGTTACCTCATGACATTTATTTATTTTCAACACCCACAAAATAGTAAATAGAATATATAATATAGATATAGATAAATAGATCGATAATTTATAAAAAGCAACCTTAATTAATATATAGAATTGATAGAAGCCATAATAAGGAACCGTCATTTTTATTAATGCTTCTTATAGCACTCTCTAACGCAGCGTATATTCTCCATTGTCTCCTTTCTATATTGTTTGTTGCAATCCTCAATACACTCTTTGAGCGTATCCTTATCTGCAATATAATATATTTGATTCAAAGGCTGTTCAAAAATAATGTTTCTAAATTCACTAATGGCAGAATAAATAACCATCTCAATTATTAATATTGCAAGTGCTAGTTTTACACTGTATCTACCCATGGATCTCTTCTCTTGGGATTAGAAGTTTACATAGCCCAGCTTATATACGTGCGTAGAATCTTTTTTAAATATATTTTTTTGTATGCAACATGATTATAGGATTAGGACATTATTCATTTCTTAATTAGTTTGTGTCCCCTCCATATACTAAGAGCTACAAGATAAGTTATCAATATAATCAAAAAACAAAAACTTTTCGTTATAGGAAAGTTTTATTTTAGAATAATTAATATATTATCTTGATTAAATTGAATTGCCTCTTGATTTGACACATTTCAAGAAATAGTCATTATACAAAAATATTTTTTTAAAGTTACATAATAGAACTTATATGATTGATTGTCAAATAATGCTTAATATTAAATATAAACTACATTTTGCTTTTATAAAAACCTTAAAAATGTAATGGAGAGATAATGTTGTATGTTACAAAAAAGGCCTTTAAAAACTTAAGAACAAATCTTATTGCACTACTATTGGATCATCTATTAATAATATATTAAATAGAGCTTAAAGTAATTTTTATATAGACTATTAGTTTTTTAGTTTTCTATTATATATTATGACATGCCAGTTTAAGTGACTAATTCATATAAATTGAGCACAATTTTCTATTTTTATATTATGACATAGAATTTTCATTGTATTTTTATTTTTTCATAATACTTTATCTTTATATGACATAAAATTTTGATTGTATTTTTTATCTTTTCATAATAACCTATCTTTATATAATGTTGTAAGATTTTTTTTCAACCTTAACTTTTTTATATTTTCTTTATCTCTTATCCTTTATTTTTATTTAAATTACATTATTGCTTTTAATGTAAATTCTTTTTAAAAGGTATAAATTTAATTAAAATTTAATTCTTTCTCTTCTCCTTTGATATCCATCACAAATAATTTGAACCAATTAAAATTTAATCGATTTGATTCTTATTTTTCTCTCAATTCAAATCAACCCAGCCGTGAATACCCATATTTCTCACTACTACATACCACACTTCATATCATATTCCCTTCACACTTTACCTAGTTGGCCATTTATAATTCCATAGGTAGAACATGTATTATGAAGTTCCATGCCTTGATTAGTAGTTGTCATTCATTCTCTTTTATTTATTTTTTTAATGAAAAGTGATAAATTCCGAAGAATGATAAAGGCATATGAACTGACATAGAATGTACTATAATTATTGATGCTTTTATGCGTCTTATGCTTTTTCTTTATTATACCTATAAAAATAAAAATAAAAAGTTGAAGAAAAAAAATATTTTATAAAACTTTAGCAAAATCAATATAATTATTTCTTACAAACATAATGAAAAATAATTCTTACTAAAAATTTATCAATAGAGGAAGTTAAAAAATGGCTCTACACAAAATGGTCAAGTGAGATTGAAGACATTATTATTTTATTCTATTCCTAAAACTAAATATAGTATAAAGTATGAGACATTTATATTGACCATGGTATTTTGTATATGCTATCAAGAACTGAACTTCAATTCAACATTATAGGTTACGACTTGAACTTTGCCTATCTCATTTGATTGTATATTGTCGATGTTATTTTACCCGAATTTCATAAAGCATTGAAAGCAAGTATAGCAGCTTCCAATATAAGTTTTAACAATTTCAAAACTAAATAAATTTTCGAAGTATTGATTTCATGTATTATCATGGGCTACTTCTAGTAAGATTCAAATCACTTTTTGAGATTGTGTTTTATTTCATACAAATGAATACTTTAGATACTTTTGTTGATAATTTATTGATCACTTAATTCTATTCATTAATTCTATGTCTATATAAAGACACCTATTTTTATATCTCAAAGGAGACTCACATGATGATAAGTTTTATAAATTCTATTTCATGTCTAATCTTCTATGTTTATAGAACTATTTTTCACTCTCCGTATTTTTCTTGCCAAAATATACATTCTTTAGAGATGAAGAGACAAACCCAATTTTCTGTAAGAAAAGATATACCTCAGAGATGTTATCATACAAGAATAATTGGCTCTCACTATAGGGCTAGTAAAATAATTTCTTGATCCAATGAATAGATTCAAAGAATTTGAATTATATTCAAATACTTGAATCAATTTTCAAATAACATTTACATATTTTAGCAATTTATGTATTTTATTTTTTTTTATTACTCAACCTCTATTCAAAACTTAGTTTCACAAGGACATATAACATTCATTTGAGAATTTTACAAATCATTTAGAATAATGAAAAGACTATTGACACTAATATTTAATTTGTTATACTTTCTATCAATAATTCGAAGTCTAAAAATATGCGCTTCAAACTCCTAAAAATTTGAATAAATCAATCTATATCACCTACAAAATTTCTTTAATTTCATTTTCTTTAATTACTTGACATGTTCTATCTTTTTTAAGAAAATTATTCTTGACCAAAAGTGGGAAGAGTACAAAACCTGCTACATAGTCACTTATAATTACTTTGTTTTCATCTTTTGGGATTATCTATTATACAGTACAGTCTTATTTCTTACATTTTTCTTATCTATTGTCATCAGAGTGGACAAGACCTCTCCCTATATATCATTGACATTTTAAATCCAAACGTACCATAATTTATTCTTTGCATTAGCTATTTTTATTCATGTGTCATATTTGTCGAACATGTTTTGTTCATTATACTCCAATTGCGCACGCATTTTTGAAATATAACTACATTTTGTTGCTGGGACATCTCAAAGTCAAAGTCTGCAAATCTATAGAATTTTTTCAAAAGTCGTTCTTAAAATTTGATAAACATGAACATTATTCTCTAATTATTTCTTTTGTACTTTTATAATTTTAATTTATGTACGAATTCATTCATCACACATGAACAAATTCTAAACATATAATTTCTATATGGCATTATAACTTCTATACGGTCATGCTAATTTTTTTCATGAATTATATTATTATTAATTAATCTTTTTATATTAACATCTATACAATTAGATGAGTCTGAATCTCGAATGAAATTGAATTATTTCAAAATTCATAATAAAATTGCTCAATAATACTATATTAATTCAATCTCTATTATTTATTTTATTATTAATACTTCATTCTTTTTTCCTACTACGTTTATAAATTTGAATATATTTTTGCATAAACTTAAATCCAAAATTGAATTGTTCAAAAATCCTAATAGCTCTATGTCAATTAATTGATTATATTAATTATATATTCTTTATTTTCTAGTCATATATAACTACTACACTATTCATTCCATTAAATTTTATGTTACTATTTGTTTAATGCAAAAAATTAAACAAAAAATAGTTACAAAATACAAATTTACTATTTTTGCACAAGAAATATATTTCATAGCTAAACAAAATTTATTATATCATTAAATGACTAATTATTTTATTACTTTCTTAACAAGTTAATGTAGATTCTATAAAATAAAATTCAAATATTAATAAATAAAATTAAGTAATTCACATTTAGCATGTATGACATTTATATATGTCGTCTTCTTCTCTATAGTTATCAACTTTCAAAGTATATTTTTGTACTTTGAACTCTTATACTTTTACAATATATATGATTTAATAAATGTTATGACTTTATACATATTCATTTTCTCAATTTATCTTATTTATATCATATGACCTTCATTATAAATTGTAGATATTCAATAACTAATTGCTTTGAGTGAGAAATTCATCAATAATAAGTTGTACGTTGTGGGTTGAAAAATTACCAAGACAATTAATCATTATATCCTCAGATCATACAATCGATTCCGTCAATGGATATATATTTTTGAACTTTTCAGTTCACATACAATCAAATGCATATATACACTACACATGCTCTCTTTCCTCGAACTTTTCTGACGGCTTTGAGTAATAAGTATTTGGCTTTGAATTTTATTGATCTGTTCCGTGGTTTTAGCTATCATTTCAGGTTCTAATAAGCTTGTTACTCCAGCTTCATACCAGCATAGCAAAAATTGGCACTTTCTCCCATACAGAGCCTCGTACGGAGCTATTTTGATGCTCGCATGGTAGCTGTTATTATTCGCAAACTCCACTGGCAGCATATACTGATCCCAGCTTGCCGATTGGTCTAAAATACAATCCCTCAGCATATCCTCTAGGGTTTGGATTGTCCTCTCCGATTGGCCATCGGTTTGAGGGTGATACTCAGTGTTTAAACTTAATTGAGTTCCAAACACTCATTGAAAAGCTCCCCAGAACCTTGAGGGAAAACGGGGATCTCTGTCGGAGATTGTGGTGGTAGGCACACCATGCAACCTCACAATTTCTTTGATGTACGAACGTGCTAGCTCCTCTAATATACAATTCATCTGAATGGGTAAAAAGTGAGCCGACTTTGTCAGTCGATCCACAATCACCCAAACAGTGTCAAATCCAGCTCGAGTTCTTGTCAAACCCGACACAAAATCCATTGCGATGCTCTCCTATTTTCATTGCGAAATTTCTAAAGGTTGAAGGGTTCCAGATGGTCTCTGATGTTCCATCTTGGCCCTCTGACAGGTTAAACACTTAGAAACATACAACGCTACATCGTTCTTCATTTCCGACCACCAGAACATTGCTTTCAAATCATGGTACATCTTGGTACTTTCTGGGTGAATAGAGAATCCGCTTCTATGTGCTTCCTTCAAGATATCTTGCCGCAAAGTCCTAACATTCGACACATAGATCCTACCCTTGTATCTCCATAATCCGTCTCTGTCCCGTGACACTCTCCACCGCTTTTCTTGCTCAATAGTCGACAATACCTTCTGCAGTTCTTGATTGTCTTGCTAAACTTCTAGGATTTTAGACTTAAAATCACTTGAAACTTGTAATTGACTTAGACACAGAGTATCAGACACCTTTCTGACACCTAAGTTCAGACTCTCAAATGCCATTAGCAACTCTTCCTCTCGAAGCATCATCAAAGCAGCACATAATTATTTTCGGCTCAAAGCGTCCACTACAACATTAGCCTTTCCTGGGTGGTAGTTTAACTCAAAATCATAATCTTTTAGCAGCTCCATCCACCTCCTCTGACGCATATTCAGTTCTTTTTGATAAAAAAGATACTTTAAGCTTATGTGGTCTGAGAAGACTTGAAACTTGATGCCATACAGATAATGCCTCCAAACTTTTAAAGCAAACACAACGACAACAAGCTCTAGGTTGTGAGCCGGATAATTCATTTCGTACGGTCTTAATTGCCGTGAAGCTTAAGCCATGACATTATAGTGCTGCATTAGCACACACCCCAGACCCTTCAGTGATGCGTCACAGTAAACCTCAAAAGGTTCGCTAGGCTCAGGAAACACTAACACAGGTGCAGTGGTCAACTTTTGCTTCAATGCTTGGAAACTTTCCTTGCATTCAGAGGTCCAAACAAACAATGCGTCCTTCCTAGTCATCTTAGTTAAGGGCAAAGCGAGTTGTGAAAAACCTTTGATGAATCTTTGATAATAACCCGCAAAACCTAAGAAACTCCTTATCTCTGTCACAGAGGTTGGTCGCCCCCAGTCCATTACTGCCTCAAATTTAGCAGGATCCATTGCAATCCCTTGTTGACTTACCATATGACTAAGAAACTTCACCTCACTCTTCCAGAATTCACATTTAGATAACTTGATGTACAATTTCCTTTCCTTCAAGATCTATAACATAGTCCACAAGTGATCCACATGTTCTTCTTCAATTTTGGAATAAATGAGAATGTCATCAATGAAGACAACAATGAATTTGTCCAAGAACAGATAGAAAATCCAGTTCATGTAGTCCATAAACATTGCCAGAGAATTGGTTAACCCGAAATACATTACCGTATATTCATAGTGGCCGTAATGAATTCTTTGAAAGTAGTTTTCGAAATGTCCTCGTCACCCACCCTTATCTGGTGATAACTAGATCTAAGGTCAATCTTGAAAAACACCCCAACACCATATCGTTGGTCCATTAGATCGTCGATTCTTGGTAATGGATACTTATTCTTCATAGTGACTTTGTTCAATTGCCGATAATCCACGCTTAAACGCATACTCCCATCCTTTTTCTTCACCAATAACACTGGCACTCCCCACAAAAAAATACTCGGTCGGATGAAATTCTTACTTATCAATTCTTCCAACTGAGATTTAAGTTCAGTCAATTCCAACGGCGATATCCTGTAAGGCACAATTAAGAATGGCCCAGCTCTAGGCACCAACTCAATCGCAAACTCGATTTCTCAAGAAGGAGGGAATTCAGGAATGTCATCCGGAAACACTTCAGAAAATTCATTCACAATCGGAATCTGTTATAAACTTTGCTCCTCTCTCAACACATTGGCAGCTAGCAACATAACACCCTGACATTCACACCCACTACAATTTACTACAACGGAATTCAAATAATAACCCTTCGCCACAACTGGCCCTTCCGACCCTTCCGATATAAAATGCAATGACCTTTCAAAACACTCAAGAAGAACGCATTTCTTAGATAGCCAATCCAATCCCAAGATGAGATCAAGACCAGTCATCAGCAAACAAATTAGATCATGGACAAAATCTAGCTACTTAACTCGGAATGAAACTTGTGGACAACCTAATCTAGTCACAGTAGCTTCAAAAGTAGCATTATGCACTTTCAAATCGTAACCCAACACAACTATCTTCAATCCTAACTCATTAGCCTTTTCGAATGCTATGAATGAATGAGTCACTCCAGAATCAAATAAGGCATCTAAAATTTTACTAGCTACTTCAATATTACCTCTAATCAATGTCTCGGATCCCTTGACACCTGCAGTAGAAATAGTGAACACTCGCCCTGGTTGATGTGCTCTTCCAGCTTCATACTTCTTCTTTTCTGGACAATTCCAGGCCATGTGCCTGGCTTGTCTGCAAAAGTAACACACTCCCAGTCCAGTTCTGCATGGGACTCCAGGATGATAACTCCCGAACCTCTAACAACTCAGCTCATTCTGTGGCTACTTCCCGAACATTCTCCCTCGATTATCATTGTTTTTAGGCCATCGGAAGTTTCTCTGACCTTAATTCAGTTGCAGGAAAAATTTTCTACGCTTAAAATTTCTGCCTGTTGGTGCAAAGTTCCTCCCTTGGTTCCTCTAAAAAGGCATCCTCTGACTCCTTTTTCCACTGCAGTCTTTCTTATACACTATTCCGCTACTCGGATCTTGTTCACAAGTTCGAAAAAGACCCTAATCTCCATCGGCCCAATGGAGCTCAGAATGTCACTCTGAAGTCCTCTCTCATACTTTATACACTTCCATTCTGCAAAGTCTTCCGGAGTACCTTGGCAGATTCGAGAAAACCACCATAATTCTTCAAATTTATTGGTGTACTCTGCAATGGTCATCTAACCCTGGTTTAACTGCAGCAGCTCAGGCTCCGTAGCATTTCTAACTGAATTAGAAAAATATTTTCTATAAAACTTCGTTAGAAACACCTCCCAAGATATCACAGTGCCATCTGGTTACAGAATATGCCGTGTCCCCTACCACCAGTATTGAGCTTCACCTTGTAACTGGTAGGTCTCGCACTCCACTCATTGTTCTTCAGGAACCTGCTGAGCCTACAGATCCCACTCCATTGCTTGAAGCCAATTATCAGCTTCAGGAGGGTTTGTTGTAACACCCTACCACCCAAAACTTTACGCTTAAGTCGTAAAATAGAGGTGGTGAGGTATTACGACTTCTAAAAAAATTAAAATACATACTTATAATAGTAGAAAGAAGATAATAGACTAGGAGCCTTGAAAAATGGGTAAAATAAAATCGTAAAATGAAAAGCGCAAGGCTCCGGAAACGGAACAACTTGCGTGTGAGTGAAACTATAACAATCAAAGGTAAGATAATAAAAGTATGAATAGAAAGCCAAATGTACAAAATAACAAGCTCCTCACTCAGTCCGCGAAGTCAAGGCTGGCCGGAGAATATTTACATATATATATATATATATATACATATCCAAAACCCAAAATGTACATAAACAAACCCTGCCTCTCCATAAACCTCTAGGAGGATCAAAAAGAATAAGTTATGCTGAGAGAAAGCTAAATACGTGTATATACATCACTACACACCAAAATAACCCAGTAACCACTTCGCTTCAGGTGTCCAGACGCCTAATGAGATACCTTTCGACCTACATCTGAAAAACAACAATATAGTATGGAATGAGAACCGGAGGTTCTCAGTATGGTAAAGGTGCCCGCATAGTTAATATAAAAGGTCCCAAGAGAGCCAGAGGCATTCCTAGAACTCCGACACTCAGAATCATTCTTAAGGAAAATAAACTAAACCAAAAGTTTGGTAAGTTATCTAAGGTATTCTAGTTCTGAATCTAACTTTAACTTAATACTTCACTTTCTGACTCCTCCAATCCTCCGAGACATTGGTGGAACAACCCTCTCTCTTCACACCTTCGTCAAGAGGGATTTCTAAGAAAACATACACATACAGTTCAAACAAGGAAAACACAGATAGAGAAGCATCTACAGCAAGTAGAACAAGTAGCGGATAAGCAGAATTAAACAGCTAAGCAAACCAAAACAATGCACACTCAAGCAAACAAACAAATGCATATGATGTATGCATATCCTATGGCTGATGAGTCTCATCTGTCGGTTATACAGCCAACCCGACAAGTCCTGGTAGTTAACCATTGGACAGTCCCTCTGTGCGCGCATCCCCAAGCTCAATAATATTCCATGGAGTCAAACTCTAAGCTCAAATATAATATTCCATGGAGTCACACTCCAAGCTCAATAGTATAGTATTCCATGGAGTAAAGTGCTCGGTCACATCTTGTGACAGAGGGTCAACAAATAGTCTCAAATACACAAGTCACATAATAATCTCTTTCCCTTTTAAAATATTACCTCAAATCAAAACTCCAATTCTTAAAGAAATTTTGGCAATATCTCCTCTAAGACTCAAATTTCTGCCACCCTTCAAGGGTCCCAACTATCAAACCAAATACCTCTCAGTCATTCAAATCATTTCCAGTAACAAATTATTTCAAAATCAAACAAATACCAATATTAAATCTTTTTCCAAACCGACCAACTTTAACAACAAATTATTGACAACAGCTAAACCTCACATTTTATACCATATACACAATCCATCAATTATTCATTAATTTCAATCCTATCTTAAGGTCTTCTAGCCTAAGTTTTCACGTGACATTAAACATTAACTACGAGAAACCAAAACCATACCTTCGTGCGGAATCAAAATATCCAAAACTCAGGAGAAGCTTTCTGACCGAGCTATCGAAGAAGAAAATGTCCAGAATCGTTTATGCCTCCTAAAATTCCAGTTGGCCAAACTCAAGAGGTAGAGAAACTATGTTACCGTCAACTTCCACTGGTCAAAAGTGGTGCCAACGTGTAGAAGAGGATAATACAAATATTTTTACCGGATTAGATTTTTGATTGGAGTTACAGATTGAAAGAAATCAAAATCAAAAGTTTAATGGGGTTTACGCCCTCTCGTTCCTCTCTCTCGGTTACTCTTCTCTCTCGCCTCTCATTCCTATACATATACATACATATATATACATATATATAAAGTAAAAGACACATTTCAAGTGCTCCAGGGAGCACCGGTACACCAGTTGTTTTAACCATTGATTTCAATTAATATATATTATATATATTTTTTATAATTCATATCAACGGTTAAAATAATTGGTGCACCGGTATTCCTGGTGATATATAACTAAATATTATATATTGGATATACGTATGCAATGGCTTTCCATTAAATAATATTTACATATATATATACATATCCAAAACCCAAAATGTACATAAATAAAACCCTGCCTCTCCATAAACTTCTAGGAGGATCAAAAAGAATAAGTTATGCAGAGAGAAAGCTAAATACGTGTATATACATCACTACACACCAAAATAACCCAGTAACCACTTCGCTTCAGGTGTCCAGACGCCTAATGAGATACCTTTCGACCTGCATCTGAAAAACAATAATATAGTATGGAATGAGAACCGGAGGTTCTCAGTATGGTAAAGGTGCCCGCATAGTTAATATAAAAGGTCCCAGGAGAGCCAGAGGCATTCCTAGAACTCCGACACTCAGAATCATTCTTAAGGAAAATAAACTAAACCAAAAGTTAAGTAAGTTATCTAAGGTATTCTAGTTCTGAATCTAACTTTAATTTAATACTTCACTTTCTGACTCCTCCAACCCTCTGAGACATTGGTGGAACAACCCTCTCTCTTCACACCTTCGTCAAGAGGAATTTCTAAGAAAACATACACATACAGTTCAAACAAGGAAAACACAGATAGAGAAGCATCTACAGCAAGTAGAACAAGTAGCGGATCAGCAGAATTAAATAGCTAAGCAAACCAAAACAATGCACACTAAAGCAAACAAACAAATGCATATGATGTATGCCTGTCCTATGGCTGATGAGTCTCATCTGTCGGTTACACAGCCAACCCGACAAGTCCTGGTAGTTAACCATTGGACAGTCCCTCTGTGCGCGCATCGCCAAGCTCAATAATATTCCATGGAGTCAAACTCCAAGCTCAAATATAATATTCCATGGAGTCACACTCCAAGCTCAATAGTATAGTATTCCATGGAGTCGAACTCCAAGCTCAATAATATTCAATATTCATATTTATGTGCATGCCCATGGGGGAATTCGGGGAGTTAAAGTGCTCGGTCACATCTTGCGACAGAGGGTCAACAAATAGTCTCAAATACACAAGCCACATAATAATCTCTTTTCCTTTTAAAATATTACCTCAAATCAAAACTCCAATTCTTAAAGAAATTTTGGCAATATCTCCTCTAAGACTCAAATTTCTGCCACCCTTCAAGGGTTCTAACTATCAAACCAAACACCTCTCAGTCATTCAAATCATTTCCAGTAACAAATTATTTCAAAATCAAACAAATACCAATATTAAATCTTTTTTCAAACCGACCAATTTTAACAACAAATTATTGACAACAGCTAAACCTCACATTTTATACCATATACACAATCCATCAATTATTCATTCATTTCATTCCTATCTTAAGGTCTTCTAGCCTAAGTTTTCACGTGACATTAAACATTAACTACGAGAAACCAAAATCATACCTTCGTGCGGAATCAAAATATCCAAAACTCAGGAGAAACTTTTTGACCGAGCTATCGAAGAAGAAAATGTCCAGAATCATTTATGCCTCCTAAAATTCCAGTTGGCCAAACTCAAGAGGTAGAGAAACTACGTTACCGTCAACTTTCACCGGTCAAAAGTGGTGCCAACGTGTAGAGGAGAATGATACAAATACTTTTACCGGATTAGATTTTTGATTGGAGTTACGGATTGCAAGAGTCACCATAGGTACAATAAAATAATAGGTACCACAGAAGGCACCTACATATATATACAATCGTAATGCATAATCAACACCGCCTTTTGTTTCTTTGCTTTATAATTAATAATAGTAATAATAATACTAGAAATAGTAATGATGATCATGTAATAATAATAATAATAATAAACGTAATAATAGTAATAATAATAGTAACATAGTGAATATAATAACAATAAATATATAATACTAGGAAGCAAAACTATATAAACTTATAATATACATATAATACTTATGACAATTATATCCAATATTTATAATAATAATAATAATAATAATAATAATATGGATTTGATTAAATTTAAATTATTATAAAATTAGTTTAATTATTGATAATAAAAATAATTTTTTAAAAATAAGAAATTCTAATTTTATAAAATAAATTATAATTTATTTATATTTATATTCTTAAAATTGAGAATCGCTACATTTGTACCTTCAGAAAAGTGGCAAGTGTCATTAGCCCCTCTTTACCGTTATTCCCATTTCTGTTATTCATTTGATTCCCTAATGCTTCAGTTGTCGCCTGCATAGCCGTAGCCATGTTTTCCAGGGCAACCATAAAGTTCACAGGGTCATTTCTCACTGTTTCAGGGTTCGCACTACCTATTCTACCTGTGCCTCACCCGCGGCCGTGTTCGCAAGTTGACATCTGGTCCCTATTCACACCAAACAAGTGATGATATCAAGTTGATCAGTCTCAATATCGCAAGTATAGTGCTTCAAAGTCCCAAACACATGATCATGAACATTCATGCCACATATATCAGTTAGATAACCTAATTTAGCATGTATAGACACCCAGAGTATGCCCAGAATCATAATCAGTCCATCCCGCAGGCTCTACAGGAACGAACTGCTCTGATACCATAATGTAACAATATATATAGAGAGAGAGAGAGAGAGAGAGAGATAGATAGAGAGAGAATGAGAGTTAAAAGCGTAACGCTCAGGAATAACATTTACTTGCATATGAAGAAAGCATATGTACATATACATATATATAGACAATGAGAGTAGAGAGTCAAGGATACAAAATATTCAAGCTCCGAGCCAGCCTGCAAAGCTATGATTGGCCGGAGAATATTTACGTACATACATATAAATCTCAAGTTTCCAAAATACACAAAATACCCTATTTCTTCAAACTGCCTCTATGAGGTTCAAGAAATTAAACAGCATAAGGAGAATTATACACAATATATATAAATAACCCAGCATAACATCCCAACTCCGCTGCAACCGAAATCTCTATACGCTTAGCGAGGTGCCTCTTAACCTGTATCTGAAAAACATAAATATTCGTATAAAATGAGAACCGAAGGTTCTTAGCATGGTAAAGGTGTCACATACATAAGATATAAAGTCCCGATAAAGCCAGAGGTGATCCTAGAACTCCGGCACTCATATAATAAAACTTAAAGACTTAAAACAGAAATCATAAGCAGGGTAGTTCTCTAAGGCTCTTGAACTTAACCAAACTCTAACTAAATCTCTTCAAAATCCTTTTTCTTCCACTAAAATCCTTCAGAACACCAATAGAGTCACACAGACAAACAAAACAGATAAAGGCAAACACATTTAGAGTACACTTAATGCAGGTATCAAGTATAACAAATAGCATATTGATTCACATAGACAAACCCAATTAATGCACAAGCAAATAAAACAAGAATATGCATATGATGTATGCCTGTTCTATGGCTGATGAGTCTCATCTATCGGTTATAAAAACAACACGACATGTTCGGCTGCTAAACCCTGGACAGTCCCCCATGCACCATCCCCAAGAGTCTATGCATAGCTTTTTTTCTCATTCATAAATAAATTTTGCTCTTTGGGGAAATTTTCGGGGTGTTAAAGTGTCCGACCACATCTTACGACATAGGGTTAATAGAGTATCGAGTCTCGACTTGGAGCACGTGGTGGCAAGCCACTGTATCTTACCCACAAAAACTCGTATCTCAGATAAATAAGTGCATAAGTCACATTCAGATTCATATTCATTCATTCAATTTCATTAAGTCCATATACCTCATACATACCCCATTTCTGCACTTTCCATTCATAATTCATCATGTCACTGGCTTTCTTCACCTCCAAATTTTCCTCTTTTCATAGCTTAATCTCTTTACTCTACTTAAAACTGATATTTAGGCTCTAAAAGAATAAAAATAGAGGTTTTGATGTTTAAAATCATGTTTAAAATACAAAAAACTCAATTTGCTAAAAAACATGGTCCCGCATACACGAACCATGTCCCACGTACGCGGATGGAGTATTTTTCCCAACTCGCATACGAACCCCTTGTCCGCGTACACGAGTACACTGGACAGAGCGAATGACCGCGTAAGTGACCATGTCCACGCGTACGCGGGTGCCCCGATTTTCCCATACCACGTACGTGGAACTTGTGTGAGTGCACCAAACATAAGTGAATGATTGCGTACACAGCCATAAGCCCGTGTATGTGCCCCCTTCCCTTTCGTTAAAAAACAGCTTCTACAAGTGTAGATTTCATAATTTACATCTCCAACCTCCGACGCGCATAACTCTTTCGTTAAAAATTATTTTTCATCCATTCTTCAAACGGTGTAAACTTCACGGATCCAATTTTCATATGAAACAATTTTGAAAAGGTTTTGGGATCTGGAAGCCGAGTTATGGCTTGCCAAAATTTGGTCAAAAATCAAATTTTCACAAAATTCTCAAACCTCTATTTTCACCAAATTCATGACTCACTAACCACATTTGCAAATTCCTACCCAGCACCAAAACATACCATATCACAGCCAACATAGCCGCACATTCTACCATAACCAATCATACCTCAATTTGAATAGTTTCATTCCAAAATTTTCAATCATGCCAACACAATCATCAACATTCACGTATCCACATCCAATATTCTCATCTATTACCATCAAAATCATCATTCATCAATCTTTTCACCAAACCAACTATATTCATATAATAAATCATTCAATCTATCATACCTCATCAATTCAACATACATTGTCAACTAAAACTACCAATCAAGCCTCAAAATTCATTATTCAACTTATCCTAGGTCATCTAGCCTAAGTTTTCATGACACACTACATATTATATACGAGAAACCAAAATCATACTTTGGTCAATTTCTCCCCTAAGCCAAAGTCACCCAAAAAGGCAAGATCACAAGCCTCCCACGCCAAAATTTGGCAACCAAGACTCAATCCAAGCTTCCAATTTCCACAAATATGCCCAATTCATTTATATATATATATATATACTACGTAATTCACATTACCATATTTAATACAAAATTTTAATACCCAACCACAATAATCAAGGAATTCACTAGGGTTAGAGTTGTCTCACCTTTCCGAAAAAATTGGGTTAAAATCCGGCAAACCCACTAAGCTAGCTTGATCATAAACATCAAAACCAAAAAAATCTCAACACCCAAATCATAGAATTTTCGAAATTGGGGAAGGAAAGAATTGAAACTTAAAAGTGATTTTCTTACCTAATTAAGTATAACTTTGTAGAGCTCGACGCTGTGGTCGCGTGGCCGCAAACGGTGTGGCAATCGGAGTTCGGAATTGAAAGTTATATGAGATTTAGTGGAGGGTTAGAGTTATTTCTCAAGCTCTTCTCTCCTTGGACTTGTTTCAGCGTTTCATGCTAAATGAAGGAGGAAGAAGGTGTTTCATTAAGTGTTTGTGGCTTTGTGGGTTGGGCCTCGGGTTCGGTTCGGATCCGATTCAACTGGTTCAGTCTGTTCGACCCAATCTTAGACTAAATTTTTTAAAATTCATGTTAAAATTCATGTTTTAATTAATTCTACCTCATTAAATATAAAATTTCTATTTTCTAATTTTCTTGATTAATAATTAATTTATTCGCTAATTATGCAGAGTTTACACTTTTGTGATCAAGATTCACCGTTAGGGAAACAAAGCATAATTAGATTGAGAGTGCATGGTGATTTTGGTTCTTTCATTCCTGCAAGTAAAAGACTAAGAATGATGAAAGAAGTTTCAGGGAGTTGTTTAAATAGCCTGTTGACAGAGGTGTCTTCGTGCTATTGCAACCGATTCTACCCTAATAAGCATGATCGATCTTGCTGCTTGCAGAATTGAGGCTATCGGATACTAGGTTCGTCACCATCTCTCTGAAAGGTAAAACAGTTCCATGGTTTCAATTTCCCTACCTTGTACTAGAATTTCCCTGTTATCAAGTGGGCTTGGTATTGTTTTGATTCTTAGAAAGTTGTTGAGCTCTTTCGGTTTAATATATATTGCTGAAATTCAATTATCGCTGTTATTCTAAAATTTATTTGACAGGATAAATTGAATTAAGATTATTAGAATAGAAAATTGAGATTTTCTTTTGCTCATTTATTTAACATTTACAGATAGAAGCAAAAGGTGATGCTGATTTGAGGAGTGAAGTAAGAAAGAAAGTTAAACCTAGGGCTGTAACATTTGAGAGACAAAGGTTTGATTGGTTGAATGAAGTTTGAGATTTATAGCTATTATACATTTGTAAAGCTTTTTTGGCATGGATGAATTAAGATTTTTGTTTATATTAGATGGAAACCATGTATTGCCTTCAGTTTTCTATAATCAGTGAGATAAATTCAATTGATATGTGTGTACTTTCTGTTTAGTCTTATATGAGCAATGAGCTTAGTTTTGGCTATTGATATACATGTGTGCTAATTAGATGCAGATTCTCTTTCAAAATGTTACAATTATCTGTAATTCTAACTAATGGATCAACTATTTTGATGTTGTTATACTCAATCAACTATGTAATTTATAGAATTGCTGATTAATTAAATAATTTTGGTAGAAGTTAACTTACTTTTGATTTTAACTCTAAATAAACATGAGTTTATATATCTTATTCTTCGTGTTTTGATTATTTTTTTCACAATTTCTAAGAAATATGATACATCAATAAATTAGGAATTTTGTCAGAGCTAGTTCTCTTTTATTAACCCAAGTTTCAACACTTGCAGCTTGTGAAAAGCAAGATCTTATAGCTAACTTGCAGTTTATTTGGCAATAGGAAATGCAATGAATAAAATTTAGAGAGGAACAAGAGATTGCTAAAATTTTGGTTGTTTTAAATTCTCTGTTTGGTCTATAGATCTTTGTGGTAGGCCAGGTTTTAGAGAACACTAATCCTAAAGTATGAATTATTAGATAATTTATAATATTGTGTCTATATATATCATGTATTACATTATGCACCACATTATAAATGTGGAATTTATCAAGAGAAAATTTTCCTTGATGTAATTATTGAGATTTGTCACTAGAATATTTAATGGCTAATTTGTTCGAGCAAAAAATTATTGAGTTGAGATTGAACAAAATTTGTAATAAGATTTATTATTATGAATGTAATTAAATGCTTTATTTTGTTGGAATTATGTATTATGTATAAATAATAATATATAAGTGTTGGAAAAATAATTTTAAAATAAAAAATAGGTGGTTGTTGATTGTGTAACAATAATAATGATTAGGGATAAGTATGATTTTGGTCCCCAACGTAGGGGCTGAAAATTTATTTCGTCCCTCACCTTTTTTTGTTCCAAAATGGTCCCCAAAGTTTCAATTTGTTTTAAAATCGTCTTTTTTACCAATTTTATTTATTCCCGCTGCACCACCGCACCGCACCGCGCCACCACCACCTTCTTCTTCTTCTTCTTCTTCCACCGCACCATCGCCCCTGTCGCACCACCGCACCGCACCACTACCATCTTCTTCTTCTTCTTCTTCTTCTTCTTTTTCTTCTTCCGGCGCACCACTGCACCACCAATTCTTCTTCTTCTTCTTTCTTCTTTCTTCTTCTTCTTTTGTGAACTTGATTTGTTTGTGAAATTTCTGGATTTTTTTTAAATTTGTTGTGAAATATTATTGTTGCTGAAATTTATTGTGGAATATTGTTGTGGATTTCTGATGATGATGATGATGATGATGACCATGATGATAATGTGGTGGTGGTGGGTTCTGGTGGTGGTGGTGGTTCTGTTCTGGTGGTTTAGGTGCTGTTCTGATGATGATGATGATGATGATGATGATGATGATGGTGATGATGATGATAACCATGATGATAATGTGGTGGTGGTGGTGGGTTCTAGTAGTGGTGGTGGGTTCTAACACAGCACCGCCGAGACGGGGGGAGGGGGAGAAAGAGAAGCGGAAGGACGGGGGGAGGCGGGAGAAAGAGAAGCGGGAGGGGGTGTTGTTTCGGGAAGAGGGGGAAGGGGAAAGGGGGAAGGGGGAAGGTCGCCGCCGCAGCAGCTCCACACTGCCGCAGCCGCTCCACGCCGCTGCTCCTCATATGCCTGCATTTGCGCTTCTGCTTCTGTTTCTAGTTGAGGAAGAAGAGGGGATGGAGGGAGGAGTATTTTTGTTCGAATGACCATTTTACAATAAACTGAAACCTTGGGGACCATTTTGGAGCGAAAAAAAGGCGAAGGACGAAATAAATTTTCAGCCCCTACATTGGGAACCAAAATCATACTTATCCCTAATGATTATAATTAAAAGAACACCTAAGGTATTAGTGGCAATAATAACGACAACTAAAAATGAATAACATGAAAATTATAGAATTAGTTTTAGTGGCCATATAAATTGCCACTACAAATAGTAGAGTTTTTGTGGCCATTAAAGTGTCTTTACTGGCAATTGTTATAATTACCGCTAAAATCTTTTAACAACAAAATATGTATAAGACGATTAATGTCTAATTGTCGGTAAAAATATTAGTGACTATTTTGATTGCCGCTAAAAATAAAAAAAAAATCACTAAAAATAATTTTTCTAGTAGTATTGAGCTAATTGTACATCTTAAATTTTGATTTGGTCTTTAATAGAAAATTGTCAGCCAGGTAGGATTTTATTATTTTATGCTAGTCTGAAATCTAGTTTAGATAGTATTTCTATTCGTCAAGACTCAGTATTATTTATGCATGATTTAATTTGTATTGAAAAATTTTTAGGGACCAATATTTTTTATTATTTTTTGTTATTATTTGACTAATATAAATATTAAATTATTTTTAATAAATAATTTTTTTAATTTTGATAAATATAAATACAAATTATATATTTTTTGTGTATAAAATCTTTATAAATATATGTTAAATTATTATTAACAAAATATTCTAAAAATAATAATATTTACCACCCAACTAACATTACATATATATTGGTTTAGGAAAACTATCTTCTTTTAATAATATTATATTGTACTTAGATATATATTAGCTTAGAGAAAACCATCTTCTTTTAATAATAATGTCAACTATGTATGAGTTTAATTTATGACTTCAATTTGTCATTTATTGGTGCGATAAATTGACAACGACTTGTGTGTTTTGTGCCATTAATAGGAAATAAAATTTATACATGTTCTTGTTTGTTGGCTCTTTTTTTAATATGAAAATAAAAATAGTGATATATTTTAATATTGTAATTTTAGGTGTTTTTTAAAATTGTGAAAGATACACAAATCGGAGGGTCTGATTTTTATATCTCAAATTTTTTTATTTTTTAACACATATCGAACGATCTGATTTTTATATCTCTCACAAATCGGACGGTCTAATTTCTGTACCTCTAATAAATTGAATAATCCAATTTCTACTTCGCTAATTAAACGGTTTCATATTTGAGGATAACATCCCAACAATTCACATTTTAAAAAAATACTCTTACCATTCTAATATCAAAAACAAAAACTTTTGATGTTTTATAACTTAATAATATTTTGATGTTTTATCTCACTCTCCTATCAATCCACTTATCATATTCTTATCAGCCTCACTTATTAATGATATTAATTATAATATTATATCCTTAATTATTAGGCATTCTTGTAATCACTATTTAATATTCCTTTTATACTTTGAATATTATTTAAGAATACAATAAAGACTAATAACAATTAGAAACAGCAATAATAATATTCATTAAATGTAATTGATTTTAATTGTAATTGGTTTTTATTTCCTTTAATTCATTTATTATCATTACATGCATGGGCAAATGTAAAAGCTTGGTATAATAGGTTTTTCATTCTTAATCTGGATCATAAAGACCGTTTACTCTCTCAGGCCAAAAATCACAATTCTATTTCAATTACAAGCACAATTAGAATAAGTCAAAAAAATTTACAAGGAGGAGTTAAAGAATAATTTGAACCACGGACAAACTCATCCGATGAGATTATCGTCAGTCAATTAATTTTTTATAATATAAAAAATCACACTAACTTTGATAAGGTATGATAATAAACTGGTTTTTTTTCTTGTTTTTATGAGCATTTATAATTATACTGTACTAACTAAGTTTATACACATAACATTTATAAGTTCATATATATAACATTCATAATTACATACAGCTAATATCTAAAAATTAAATTCATATTTATTAGATATTACATCCATACACATATCATTTTTTAGTTATTGCATAAGTAACTATCAAATTAACACAAATATTTTTAAATTTTATCATAATTGAATTTGAAAAAATATTTATTACCAAATTTTAAATTATGCGTCTTATTGTATTCTTCAAATTATCTCATATGTGCACTAATAGATCATGATTTTAATTATTTTAATATTTTTTATTTAATATTCATATGTATACTTATTTATTGATTTTAATATGATAAATTAATAATTATTTTTAAAAATTTATTTTTTTATTTTTGTTTATATTTTATTTTTATTTTTTATTTTTTAATAGTCTATATGTAAAATATGAGTTGTATAGTAAAAGTTGTTAAAAAATTTTAATTTAATTTTCATAATTTCTGTGAAAAATTGCATTTTAATGGATAATAATGTGATTGAGAGATATTAGAGATTTGATTTGAAAGAAACAGAAATTAATTTTAGAAAGAATATTAATAACATTAAATACGCAAAAAAAGGATGGATGATAAAGAGGATGAGTGATAAAAAAGTGTATGTAACTTATTTATCAAAAGAATAAAAATTTTTATGTGATACTTCTATATTATAATTAATCTTTAACTACTTAGCATGTAGCATCATTACATATTAGCTGTGTAAAAAGTCAAGTGGGATAATGATGTTCTTGTTATTTGTTGGTTGTAACTTAACATGACAAACTAAACATACAATGAGGATGTTACACAATATGCACATGAAATACGTCATACATACATGTACTCATTTTCAACACCCGCAAAATAAAATAGTAAATAGTCCTTGTAGCACTTTTTAACGCAACGTATAATCTCCGTTGTCCCCTTCCTATATTGTTTGTTGCAATCATCAATACAGTTCCTAAACTTATTTTTTTCTGCAACATAATATATTTGATTCAAAGGTTGATCAAAAATAATGTTTCTAGATTCACTACTAATGGCAGAATAAATAACCATCTCAATTATTAATATTGCAAGTGCTAATTTTACACCGTATTTATTTACCCATAGATCTCTTCTCTTGGGATTAGAAATTTACAAAGCCAGCTTATATACATGCGTAGAATCTTTTTTCAATATTTTTTTGTATGCAACATGATTATAGGATTAAGGCATTATTCATTTCTTAATTAGTTTGTGTCCCCTCCATATACTAAGTAGAGCTACAAGCTAAGTTATCAATATAATACAAAACACAACAAAAACTTTTCATTATAGCAAAGTTTTATTTTAGAATGATTTATATATTATTTTGATTAAATTGATTTGCCTCTTAAATTTGATACATTTCAAGAAATAGTTATTATACGAAAATGTTTTTTTAACGTTACATAAGAACTTATCTGATTGGTTGTCAGATAATGGTTAATATTAAATATAAACTACATTTTGCTTTTATAAAAACCTTAAAAATGTAATGTAGAGATAATATTTTATGTTACAAAAATGATCTTTAAAACTTAAGAATAAATCTTATCGCAGTACTATCCTCTATTAGTAATATCTTAAAATAAAGCTTAAGGTAGTTCTTTCTAAATGTATTGTTAATTTTTTAGTTTTCTAATATATATATGGCATGTCAGTTTAAGTGGTTAATGTAGGAATAAATTATTTTATTAATCTAGATCATCCATATTAAATTACAAAAAATATATCATAATACAGAAGCGTACCTTTAATCATAGACAGAAATTAGAAATCAAAAGTTGGCAGAAGGACTGTCTCAGTCTTGTGGTTCTTTCGATCTTCTTTAAGCAAAACCTTCTGTGTATCCCTAGAGCTGAATTGAGACTCGTCTGATAATGGGGAAAGAGCGACAAAAACAACATTGGTATATTGAGGACCAAAACCCTTAAGTCACTATTCATATTTGAGCATGACACCTATTAAACCCTAAAATCCAAATTATGATGTTGTTTTTGGGTTATTTGAGTGTCAAAACCCAAACAATATTATTTTACAGAGTCTAGTGTGGCGTCCGCCTATCCATGGCAGCATTCTATTACTGTCTATACATTGAAAATTGTTTTCAAGGACTAACATGAGTCATGTTTACAAAGTTTGGGGACTAAATAAAGGTAATTGAAGCTTTAGGGGGTAATTTAGGCTTGTATATAAATTCAAGAACCAAATTGAGTATTATATCATATATAGCATAAAGTACGAGACACTTATATTGACCATGGTATTTTGTATGTGCTATCAAGAACTAAACTTCAATTCAATTCAACAAACATTGTGGCTCAAATTAAGCGGAATTGTAGGTTACGACTTGAACTTCGCCTATCTCATTTGATTGTATATTGTCTGATGTTATTTTACCCGATTTTCATAAAGCATTGAAAGCAAGTATAGCAACTTCCAATATAAGTTTTAACAATTTCAAAACTAAATAAACTTTCGAAGTATTGATTTCATGTATTATCATGGGCTACTTTTAGTAAGATTCAAATCACTTTTTGAGATTGTGTTTTATTTCATACAAACGAATACTTTAGATACTTTTGTTGATAATTTATCGATCACTTAGCACTTGTAAATGAGTAGGACATAAAATACTCATATAAGAGGATGCTTCTTATAGCATTCTCCAACGCATTGCATGTTCTTTAGTGAACCCCTTGGTAGATAGAGTTTGTGGCATTCCTTGATACAATCGGAAAGCTCTTTATTAGCCGTAATTGCGATGTAATAAGAGGGAGTCCAAGGTTGTTTAGGAATATTGTCATTAGGTTTACCAATAGTATAACAATTAACTACAAAAATAATCAACATTGTGAGTGCAAGGGTCACACCAATTTTAACCATTGCTCTGTATTCTATTTTGGTTTGTGCTTAGAATTTTATGATAGACCAGGTTTTATACATGTTTAAAATATTCTTAACATCATCGAATGCAACATAATTCTAAAACTACAATATTCATCTCTTATTAGTTTGTGTCCCCTCGCGATATTAAGAGCTACAAATTACGAATATAAATTTATTTATCTGTCACCTTAATTTAGTATTTAGCGTCCATTATGAGTCATAACTGGACTTTATTTGTCTTCATTCTAAATTTATAACGGACGATCTTAATAATAATTATTCTGACTTAATGATCAACGGTCATAACATCAACTCTATGTCTACATAAAGACACATATTTTTATACCTCAAAGGAGACCCACATGATAAGTTCTACAAGTTTTTTTTTATGTCTAAAATTCTATGTTCGTAGAATTATTATATACCTCTTAATTAAATTCTTACTAACTTGAGTGTCGAAGTACCTTTTGCAAGTATCTAATCTCCGTATTTTTCTTGCCGAAATATATATCTTTTGGAGATGAAAAGACAAGCTCAATTTTCTCTAAGGCGAGATATACCTCGAAGATGTCATCATACAAGAACATAAACAAACTAAAACAAAATATTATTATTTTACCAAAGTGTGGATTTAGAATAATTATTTATTATTTTGGTTAATCTTGATTGCCTTTTGAATTCAATGAATTTCAAAAAAAAAAATTCTTATATAGTGAATTTGTCTAAGTAGCTTAGTAGTTTGGTATATTGATTCATAGATAGGCTATGTAGAAATAATGAAAAAAAAAAGAAAAATTTGTGAAGTAACATCTGAATTATGCATTAATTGTAGAAAGCTCGTATACATATGTATATAATAGCGTAGAGCCTTAAGTGATGTAGTCATTACTCAATTCACCGATAACAAACTATAACAAATTCTTGACTTTCTTGATTCTAACTCTAACTGACATTTACTAATTATAGTTACAACTGATATACTTATCACACTCTCCTTCCACAAACTCATGGTGGCTTTGAGGACAACCTGAATTTGCTTAAAAATTTGTCAAAGATAGAAGATGAAACTGGGTTTGTTAACACATTCGCAACCTATTCTGCTCTTGGGATGTGTATTACTGCAACCAGTCCTTTTGTTATTCTATTCCTCACAAAATATAAGTCCAACTCAAAATGCTTAGTTCTGTTGTGCAAAATGAGATTATAAGCTAACATAATAGTAGATATATTGTTACAGTATAAAAAAAATTTATATTGATAGTTATAAAATTAATTTAAAATTAATTCTTTTGAAATAATTATATTTT
>NC_029772.3:4245962-4254708 GCF_000817695.3 Arachis duranensis
TTAAATTAATAATATAATATATTTATATTTTAATTTCAATATTTTAATTTAAATTTTAATTTAATTTTAGTTGTAATTAGAGAATGTCATATTACATATTTTGATTGTCAAATTTATAATTAGTTATTGATAATTAATAATAATATATATAAGAGATAGAGTAAGTGAATAAATGAGATAAAATAAAATAAAATAAAATAAAAGATAACTCCTTAATTTAAAAAATAATAATTTTAGTTATAATAAAAAATAATATATAACACATTTTAGTTATAAAATTAGTAATATATAATAGATAAAACTACTTACCACGTGAGGAAAGATCTACACTATTTCCTTCATTCGTAATAATTACCAAGAGATACATGCGTAAAAAATACATTTGTGCGTAATATATACTGGTGGATTTATTTTCAACCATCAAAATTAGAGAAATTTGAAACTTGTTTTTGCCGGATTTTTTTAAATAAAATAATAAAAATAATTAATTTTTAAAATAAAATATTTTAGTTTTAATTTTTAGAATGTATTTTTTTTTTATATAATAAGGGCGAGTTTGTCGTATCCCCGACAAATTCTATAATTTATATAGAGTTTATCGCATCTTCAACAAACTCTAGGTTGGATTTTAAAAATAAAAGCATGCCTGTTGGAGAACGGAATTGAGTACCACAATTTTATTTTCTACTTTCGTTCTAATTGTTACATTTTTTTCTACGATGTTAAGGAATCTATTGTTATCCATTCATTATGATGGTGAAATAGTATACGATGAAGAAGGTTTTATCGTTTTTAGATTGAGGCAGCCGATAATTACCTATATGACACAGGAAGTCAACAGTCTAACAGTGTTGAAAAATCTGATATTGCATTCTATCGGACAGCAAGAGACAAAAAAGGTAAAAAAAATTATTATAAATATCCGACCGAAGTAGATGACAGCTTGTTTTATAAAAGATATATCACAGTTATCTTGGCTCTATTGATAGTATATTTATTAGACCATGGTTGTGAGAAATATTTCTATTGTTTTGAATTAGGTATCATTTACAGGACGACGAGGACGTACGTCTTATAAAGTCGTGGCACAACTGATGGACAAATGTTCATTTGTTGGAATTATTCGTGTTCCTTGTTGAGTTGGGTGGTCGAGGATCATCTGTAGATACTGTCGATGATAGTCCGTTGAGTGGAGTTGTTAGATGAAATATTAGAAGGACGATGGTCGATCTAAATATGCCACCTGAAGGTAGTCAAGAGGGGTCTAATGTTGAAGTTCGTAATGCTGACATGATGGGTGACGATGTTGAAAGTAATGAGGGTTCTGCAATCAATGATCCGATGATGGATCAGTATGAAGTTAACCCTGATGACGGAGACGATGCTGATGATGGACCACCTAAAATTCCTGATGATAGTGACAAGAAAAAAGAGATGAACTACTATGGTGAGACACAAATCACACTAACACAGCCTACCATTTCTCAAAAATATGACCGGTCGAATCACTTCTCCTGGTTGAATCTTGATGCAATAACATCGAATTGGTCATTTACCCAAGGAGGCCCTAAAGAGGATTCGAGCAATAAGTTCGAGGTTGGACAACAATTTCAGAATAAGGAAGAAGTCATGTTGGCAGTTAAGAGGTATAGCATCAGGGTGGCTGCTGAGTATAAAATAGTAGAGAGTGACCAGTTGAGGTATAATGCACAGTGTATCCAGTTCGGGCCCAGTTGTTCTTGGGGCATACTCATATCATAACGCCGAAAGCAAGAAAAGTGGGAGGTTAGGAGATACACGGGTCCTCATACTTGCATGCAAATATCGATGGGTCAAGACCATCATAGGTTGGATTTGAAAGTGATTGCTTAACACATTTACACACTGGTCAAAGTAGATCCAACAATCAGCATCAGGACAACAGCAAGCTGACGCAACCACCCAATTTGTGCTGACCATGCTCCGTGGCACAACACATCTGACGGTACAGCCATGCCAACACAGCCGAGCCCCACGATAACCCACCACATGTCTCAAGGTCCTCTAGGAGAGGGAGCTACCCGATGTGCACCCGAGATTCAGATGCATCTGGGAATAGGATACCACCTATCAATTGCATGATGTATCCTCTTGTGTACCTCAACAAACGCTTTTCAGTGGCATCCTGCTTCAGCTCTCCGCATACCGTATTGTGGAACCATGTGAGTTTCACAGTCCACTTGGTCAATGATTGTCTGTCATCTGGGTCGAGAATAGCACCTAGTAGCTGCTAACATAAGTCCTCAATGGTCCATCTCTGATGGTGCTGCTCCCAACTACCTATGCATCCACTCACAGGATCACCGTTGATCCTGAGTCTCAGCTAATAGGCCACGTCCTACAGGGTGATACTCATCTCCCCGCATGGTAGATGAAACGTGTGGGACTCATGCCTCCACCTCTCTATCAATGCCGAGGCAAGTGGCTAGTCGTGCTTGAACTCAACCATATAGACCACATACTCAATTCCGACTCGTCTAAGATATGGCCTAATATGCTCTGACGGCCGTGCCATCGAATTCTGCCTAGTGTGCAAGATCCGAGGTGCCTACCAAACGAAAAAAAAAAAGACGATGAACACATAAAATAACAAGTTCACTGTTTATTAATTAGAATAAAATAAACAACAGTGATAAAAGTGTACCACTCGATCAAGTCTTCCAGCAATGTGCTCAGCCTGATCCAATCTGTATAGCGTCTCCTCATAACCCAATAACTGCTGCTCCATCTAACCATACTCTAGTAAAATAAAATAACCCATACTGAACTCAGTTCCTTTCACATTAACTATAGAGAAAGTTTAGGGAGCCAGCACTTTTATTAAAATTTGGTCAGCATTTAACCATCAAAAGAAAAGTGAGTAATTTCACATCATTGGATGAAATTTCACACAATTACAAATATCAATGATGGCTAATTGATGGCTACAAAGTACAAAACTTGCTGCCCCTAACACTTCTCTTAACTAAATTCTTAAAAGACATATTTAAACTTACTAATTGTCTACTTTACTTCAGTTTATAAACTTACTAATTAAAGTTTAACCCAACTACATGAGGCCGTCAATTAACACCCTAAACAACCCTAATCGATAACTAACTAAGCCCTAAATTTTACTAATCATGATTCTTTCTAATCTAACCTAACCTAACTAATTATTCTACTAATTATCTTGTAATTCACAACTTAAACTAATTATTTTGACTAACAACTTATACTAATTAACATATTATAAACAATAAACAACAACTACACTTGAAAACAATAACATAAAAAACCTAATTAACATGTTATGTACTCTAACTAACATGTAAACAATGCACAATAACTCTAAATAACATTTACATAGTAACTCTAATTAATATGTAAACAGTAAACAGTAACTCTAACTAACATGTAAACAGTAAATTTGTAACTCTAACTAACATGTAACCACTAACCAATAACTTTAACTAACATGTAAACAGTAACTCTAACGAACTTGAAAACAATAACTCTAACTGACATATTATTTACTGACCTGAAATTGAGGATGTAACACCCTACAACATAGTGTTTTACGCTTAAGTCGTAGAACAGAGGTAGCATGGTATTACGGACCTCTAATCAGTTAAAATATACACATAATAGTGAAAGAGATAATATACTAGGAGCCTTGAAAGACGGGTAAAACAAAATCGCAAAATAAAAATTGCAACGCTCAAGAAACAGAATTACTTGCGTGCTAAGAAACCTAAAGGTTATATATGTAAATAAGCAAAAGAACAAAAAGAGAGCCAAGAATACAGTGAAACTTGCTCCTAACTCAGCCTGTGAAGCCAAGGCTGGCTGGAGAATATTTACATATATATACAAGTATCCCAAAATACCCAAAATACAGAAATAAGGTCTTAACTCTCCCGTAACCTCTAAGAGGAACAAAATAAGTAAGTTTCTTGTAGAGCAAGTTAGATACATATATACATATATACAAATAGGAAACCCAAAATACACCCAGGTACTACTCCGCTTCAAGATCCAGACGCCTAGTAAGGAGTCTCTCGACCTGCATCTAAAAACAACAACATAGTATGGGATGAGAACCGGAGGTTCTCAGCATGGTAAAGGTGTCACGCGTATAATAAATAAGGTTCTGGGAATGCCAGAGGCAATTCTAGAACTCCATCATAAAATTACAAAACTTAGTTTCTAAGCAAAAGCCATAATTAGGGGTAGGTAATCTAAACTATTCCTAAACTTACTTAAATTCAAACCTAACATAACCACCAACCCTTTTCACCCTTCCTCCGTTCCTTCGCCATCCATAAATCATGCATAGACAAGCAACCAATCAAGTTCACTCACAAGTAAGAAGCAGATAGTGCAAATAGCAAGAATAGCAGGTAGCAAGACGTATATTCAATTAGGTAATCTCAGATATTGCATAGCAATCAAAACAAACAAACGCACATGATGCATGCCTGTCCTATGGCTGATGAGGCTTATTTGTCGGTTATCCAGCCAACCCGACAAGTCCAAAAACCTTAGACTGTTCTCCGTCACGCATCCCCAAGAGTCTATGCATAGATTTCACATTTATTCATCATATAATCACTCAATGGGGACTATCCATACCCGGGAATTTATACGTGCCCGGTCACCCTTACGACGTAGGGTCAACAGAGTATCGAGATTCAACCTGGAACACGCGGTGGCAAGCCACGATTTTTACCCAGGAAAACTCATATCTCATATATCATTATTCATAAGTCATTTCATTTTCATAAACAATATATAATCATTTCTCAAGACATGGCATTAAACTTCATTTAACTTTCTCATTTCCTTCATATAATTCATCATTTTACCTCTTACTTCATTCCCAAGTTAGCTTATTTTCGTAGCTTCAACTAGCTAATGGACTTAGTACTATACCCTAAGTCTAAAAGGGAGAAAATGGAGGTTTAGAAGTGAAAATCGGATTTAGAATGTTAAAATCCAGTTTTGCAGTAAACAGGGGCCACGCGTACGCGTGGGTCACGCGCACGCAGGGGCCACGTGTACGCGTGGGTCACGCGCACGCATGGAGCGAACAGCAAGTCACGCGTACGCGTGATCGTACGCATTAGCTTCTCACGCGCACGCATGGCTACTCGCGCATGCGTCGTTAAAATGCCACGCCACACATACGCGTGGATGGGCGTTTTTCTCATTTATATGTTGGGCCAGTTGGGCTCACGGGTCCGGTTTAGGCCCGGTTCAACCGGTTTAGCCTATCCGGTCCAATTTTGGACCAAATTTTTTGAAATTAGTGTTAAAATTCTCGTTTCGAAGAGCTCTATCCTATTTTAATATTAGTTTTTCATTTTTAATTTTCCTAATTAAAATTCAATTTATTGATTAATCATTTACTGATTTTAGCGGAATTTACAGAAGATGTCGTGGATAATGAACTTCACGGACATCGAAAGACAGAAAAGAGGAACAAAGTTAATTTGGAGGAGAGATTGGAAAAGAAAAGAGACAAATGAGAATGGTCACACTACGTTTATATACTCTGCCGAACTCAACTTAGAATTCGCCGGGAATGTGGCGAACACTATAATTTATATAGAATTTGTCGAGGGTGCGACGAATTTGCCCTTATTACTAAAAAAATTATATTCTAAAAATTAAAGTTAAAATATTTTATTTGGAGAATTAATTATTTTTATTATTTTATTTTAGAAAAAAAATCTTATTTTTGCCGTGTCATTAAAAACCACAGTTTGTTTTTTGGACGAAAAACCTACAATTTTTAATACGTGGCAGCATGCTTTGAACTTCAATTCAGTTCCAACAAACATTGAGGCCCAATTTAAGGGAGACTAATAGGTTGCAACTTGCCATTGGCCCATCTCATTCCTTTGAATAATTTTATAACAACATAAATGAATGAGGTCTGTATTTTTTAATCATTTCTTCTGAATTCAATACTCGTCAAAAAATAAAAATAAAACTTACTTAATACTTATTTAAGAAAGTCATTTATTTTATATTTCTACAGTATTCAAAAAATTAATACCATAAAAATACTTAACAAGTTTATTATTAATAAAATTTTTTTAAATATTTTTAATAAAATAAATTTTAATTTATAAATTGAATATATATCTTTAACTACAAAATAGATAATAATATTTTTTTTTTGGAAAGACCTTAGTTATTTTACGTGTCCTCTCGTCTCCTCTCTTCATTAGGAATGGACCCACAAATGTCGACAAGGGAACCATGACTTTGAGACAAATGCATCAGCATTAGGCTTTTATTTTTATAATTATGATATATGTACACTAAAATTAATTATTAAAATTAATAATTAATATAAAATATATATTAAAATATAAATAAATTTTGACTATGTTATATTTGCAGTACATAGTCGATCACAAGTCCAGATAAAAGAAAAGGGTTGTGTTAGGTCTTCGACAACTAATATAAAATTATAGCCGAACTCCCATAATATGAATCAAAGATATTATTGCGCTAAAGTTAGGTCGTTGCCCGGAAGCAACGCGCCGTATGGCTCGAGTACGGTGTTAAAGCAAGAATCGCTGCATCGGTGTCCAGATGTAGTGTTAAATGAGTAAGGGTTCTCACGTTTTCGTGAACGGATGAGGGTAAATAAGCTAGTTCACAAAGTAAAAGGTAAAAGTCGAAGCAACAGAAGGTTGAGATTTGAGACATGGAACATAGGCACTCTAACAGGAAAGTCCATGGAGGTGGTGGACACCATGACAAGGAGGAAGATTAACATTATGTGCCAACAAGAAACAAAATGGGTTGGTGCAAAGGCTAGGGAGTTGGATACTTCTGATTTCAAACTTTGGTATACAGAAAAAGTGAAGAATAAAAATGGGGTTGGAATAATTGTGGATAAGCAGTGGAAGAAAGACGTAGTGGATGTCAAGAGGGTGGGAGATCGTATCATCTCTATCAAACTTGTGGTGGAGGGAGGTGCTTTCCATGTGATTAGCGCCTATGCACCGCAAGTGGGTTCAGACGAACAACACAAGATAAGGTTTTGGGAGGATCTAGAGAGTTTGTTCAAGGCATACCTTTAGGAGATAAGATTTTCTTAGGAAGAGATTTAAATGGCCATGTTGGGAGAGAAGTGACTGGATATGGGAGTATTCACGGAGGCCATGGTTTCGGGGTGATCAATGCCGAGGGTAAAACTATTTTGGACTTTTCCTCAACTTTTGATCTTCTCATCGCAAATACATGTTTTAAAAAGAGAGACGAACATCTTATAACCTATAAGAATGGCATGACAAGCTCTCAAATTGACTTCTTCTTGTTGAGGAGAGTCAACCGTAAATTTTGTATTAACTGTAAAATTATCCCGGGAGAGAGTTTGACAACACAACATAGGGTGCTCATCATGGATTTTCGCGTTGAGCAAAAGTTGAGGAAAAGACATCATACGAAGAACCCAAGGACGAGGTGGTGGCAGATGAAAGGTGAGGAACAAAGAAGCTTCCTAAGACGGGTAGGAGAAGAGGCAAAGTGGGATGGGAATGGAAGCGCGGAAGAGATGTAGAGGGAGATGACAGAAGTTATTAGAAGAACAACAAAAGAAAGTTTTGGTGAATCTAAAGGAATAGGACCAAGAGACAAGGAGTCCTGGTGGTGGAATGCGAGTATACAAGAAAAGATAAAGATAAAAAGGGAATGCTTTAAAGAGTGGTCTTTATGCCGCAATGCAGATAACTGGAAAAATATAAGGCGGCTAAGAAAGAGACAAAAGTGGCTGTAAGTGAAGCAAGAACAAGAGCATATGAGGGTCTCTACCAGTCTTTGGGCACGAAAGAAAGAGAAAAATGTATATATAGAATCGCAAAGAGTCGGGAAAGAAGAACGAGAGATTTGGATAAGGTTAAGTGCATAAAGGATAAAGATGGAGAGGTGTTGGCTCAAGAGGAGAAGATTAATGAAAGGTGGAAGAGCTACTTCTACGAGTTATTTAATGAGGGACAGAAGACTCTTCCGAACCTTGGTCGATTATGCACAAGGGAAGAAGATCAAAACTTTGACTACTATCGAATGATTCGAGACTTCGAGGTAAAAGAGGCTCTAAAGCAGATGAAAAATGGTAGGGCAGTAGGACCTGATAATATCCCGATTGAGGTTTGGAAGCGTCTTGGAGAAAAAGGCATTAACTGGTTAACCAAGCTTTTTAATGAGATTTTAAGGTAAAAAAATATCCCTGATGAGTGGAGAAAGAACACCTTGGTACCTATCTACAAGAATAAGGGGGATATACAAAATTGCAAAAACTATAGAGGGATTAAGCTTATGAGTCATACTATGAAGTTATGGGAAAGGGTGATAGAACGGAGGTTGAGAAAAGAGACACAAGTAACAGAGAACCAATTTGGATTTATGTCAGGCAGATCTACCACTGAAGTGATATACCTATTAAGAAGGATGATGGAGAGGTATTGTAGTAATAAAAGGGATCTACATATGGTGTTTATTAATTTGGAAAAAGTGTATGATAGGGTACCAAGGGAGGTCTTATGGAAGGTTTTAGAAAAGAGGAGAGTAAGGATCGCATATATTCGGGCAATTAAAGACATGTATAATAGGGCCACAACTAGTGTGAAGACTCAAGGTGGTGTGACGAAAGAATTCCCTATTGGTATTGGATTACACCAGAGATCATCCTTAAGTCCATACCTTTTCA
>NC_029772.3:4254805-4275374 GCF_000817695.3 Arachis duranensis
CCGATGATATCGTCCTTATGGGAGAGTCAAGGGAAGACCTAAATAAGAAGTTGGAGTTATGGAGAGAAGCTTTAGAAGTGTATGGTCTGCGCATAAGCCGTAGCAAGACGGAATATATGGAATGTAAGTTCAGTTTGAGAAGGGAAAACCCAATATAGAGGTGAAGATTGGAGAAAACATCCTATGAAAAGTTAAAAGTTTTAAGTATCTTGGGTGCATCATATAGGATAATGGAGAGATTGAACATGATGTAAATCATAGGATCCAAGCAGGTTGGTCAAAATGGCGGAGTGCATCTGGTTTTATATGCGACAAAAAAGTGCTTTTAAAACTTAAAGATAAATTCTATCGCACCGCTATAAGACCGGCTATATGCTGTATGGTACGGAGTGTTGGGCGGCTAAAGGGGAGTACGAACATAAGCTGAGTGTGGCAGAGATGAAGATGTTGATATGGATGAGTGGTCATACGCGATTGGATAAAATAAGGAATGAAGATATAAAGGAGAGAGTTGGAGTAGCATCCATTGTAAAAAAGATGGTTGAATCGCGTCTCAGGTGGTTTGGACATGTGAGAAGAAGACCGATAGAACATCCAGTCAGGAGGGTGGATGAGATGGAAGATGGACAAAGAGCGAAAGGCAGAGGAAGACCTAAGAAGACCATCCATGAGGTGGTCAAACGAGATCTACATGTAAACGGTTTCTCTGTAGACATGATACATGACAGAGCACAATGGCATCGTTTGATTCATGTAGCCGACCCCATTTAGTGGGACAAGGCTTTGTTGTTGTTTGTATATTAAAATATAAATATATATTAAAAATAAATTAAATATATATTTATATATAAATATATTAATAACTAAATTTAATATACAAATAATGTTTTTGTTATTTTTAACATGGTGAAATAATAGCTATCAATCAAAGTACTCATCAATATAATTAATTACAAAATAATAAAGCTTGCCTTAATTCAATTATGGAGTAACTAGGCAGTACAAAATCCAAATTCCATCATCATTCATATCTTAATAATATCCGGTAATTGTTACCAGCATAGTCGTGGTCATTCATCTCACCAGAAGAACAACAAAAATTTTCTTTCTAAAAGTCTGTCTTAGAAAAACATTGTCCTATCATTTTCTCTTAGGAAAACTATTTGCACATTGCATGTCTGACTACCCTTATGTTAAAAAAGAAATCGCATACATTATTATTCAACAAACCAAATAAAATTACACGAAAAGATGAAAAACTTGATTCAAAATCTAGCAAATAAATGTAATTATTATTCCACAATTTGGATTCTATGAATATTATTAGGGTTACTTCTAAGTTTTAAGCTTTGCTTAAACCCTTTTTTTTATAATTTATTCATGTCTCAACACTTGTAAAAGAGTAGGAAAATTATTACATCAAATATTCATGTAAGATAATATAAACTAAAAAAGATCGACTATGTTATATGTACACTAAAATTAATTATTAAAGTCAGTTATCAATATAAAATACATATAAAAATATAAATATATATTGAAAATAAATTAAACTACATATATATTTAAATACGAATACATTGATAGTTAGAAGGTTCAGACAAACTAGGTTTTAACATTTTAATACATGCTTAAACTAATTAATTCTTAGCATTATTATATCCAGCATGATTCTAAAATTCGGGTATTCCTCTCTTAGTTCATGACCCCCAAGTGATACTAACAGCTACAAGTTACCAATATAAAAATAAAGAATAAAAAATTCTCGACGATTTTTATTTATATAAATTTTAATTGATTAAATATTGAAATCGTCTCCACCGTTTTGTTACATTTTTTAATTTAAAAAATAAAATAAAATAACAAACGCCCCTTAGGATTTTTGAACTTACAAAACGTCATATTTTGGTAAAACACAAAATATCCCAATAATTACTTAATAACTTTTTTAAGCGGATAAATATTTCCTATATAATTTATTCGAAAACATAAAGTTTATTAGACAAATTACTTTTTAAATAATAAGTATATTAACATAAGAACTTAACTAAAGTCGGAGACTCATCGATCATATCATTATTCATATTATCATTGATATTTAATTTATTTTATTTTTTAAATATAGCTTGGATCATATAATCGATCGACAAAATATGAAGTTGTTATCATAACATAACTTTATTTGTCTTAATATTGAGTTTGTAACCGAATTTAATTAATATATCATTGTCAACTTAAGACAAAACGATCATAATATTAGTTTTATTAGTTTTATTGATCAGAACGGTTTGAAAATAATTTTTGAAGTATAAAGCCAACCCAAATTTGATAGATAAAGAGAGATAAAATTGAGAGGAGATACACAAAAATATATACTAATTTAGTTAATTATGTCTACATCCAATTCTCAACTAAGAGCAAAGTTTCATCATTATGTAAATAAGTGCTATAAAATATATTTTTTAAATATTTCTCACACTTAGATAACTCATATAATATTATAATTAATTTAAAAATTATAAGATATTATTATCTCAATTTTTTTTTTAAAAATAATTTTGCCTCGGATCAAACACATCAATTTAAAAACTCTAAACATTTCTAACACTTTCTTAGGTCTTACGATTAATTATTCAAATAAGTTTTTTATGAATGCCATTAATTAAGTCATTAACGAAATCACTAATTTGATTTACCATTTAAATTGAAGTTAAAGGCTAATTTAATCATCGGATGAAAATTGAAGGAGCAATTTAATTGTTATAAGTCTGATATAATAGGTTGCAATACTGCCATTGTCCCGTCTTATTAAGAGAAAGTTAAGGAGTACATTTTTATTAAAATTTAGTTAATATTTAATTAATAAAAAAATAATTTTATATTATTAAATATAATTTTATATTATTAAAAATATTAATAATAACTAATTAATACCTATAAATGATAAAATTTACTAATCCCTAATACTTTTTAAAAATTCTTTTGTCTATTTTTTATATTATTTTATAAAAAGGTCATTGTCAAAGACTACATATAATTATATGTGTTATGCATGCTATTAGTATTATTAAACCCCTATTTCATTATTTTTCAAAGACCTTAGATAATTTGCGTGTCCTCTCCTCTCCATTAGGAATGGACCCAGCCATATATGTTGAAAAGGGTAATCATGATTTTGAGACAAATGCATCAGCATTAGGCCTCCATATATTAAGAGAGTAAAATAATAATTATCAAGCAAAGTATTCATTAATTAATATAATAATTTTTTTAAAAAAACATAACCATCATTTCTTTTTTTGAATTTTTTTAAATTTTTGTTATTATTGATTTTGAATTTAAAGTTGCGATTGATAATTGCTAAATTTTTGTTAAATTTAAAATTTTTGTTCATTTATTTTGTGGATGTTGCTATTGCTATTGATTCATTTTATTATTGCTACTGCTAAATTTAGTTTGTGGCGGGGTGATAGTGATTTAGAAAAAAAGAAAGCGTGATAGTTATGGTAGCAATGGTGATGGCGATGAGAAAAAAGAGAAAGAGAGGAAGAGAGATGCGTAGCGATGATGATGCAGCGAAGTGAGTGGTGAGGGTAAGAAGGATTTTTTTTGTTTAAGGGTAAAATTGTTCAAAAATTATCGTTTATAGACAAAAAGACAACTGTATAACGTTTTGTAATGTTGAGGATGATTTTAATACGAAAAAAAAGTCGGGGACGATTTTAATTTTGACCCGAGACCTTAAAGACGAAGAAAATACTTAACCCTTATTAGCATTTTAAATGCAGGTAATTTGTTTTATTTTTTTTAATGAATCAAAATCAAAGTGCTAAAATACTAAAATTAAACATAAAAAATGTAGGTAATTAAGTTAGCGGTAAAAAAATATATTTTAAATGAAGATTCGTATGTAATTATTTTTATGTAAAATTAATAGTTAAAAATTATTTATAAGAATTTAATCAAATATATTCAATTATTTAACAATTTTAAACTAATAATTTTATATAAAGACAATTACATGTGAATTTTCACAATATATTTTACTCAAAAAGCTTGGTTTATGTTTGATACTACTCTTTCTAAAATGCAAGTATTTTTGTGAACACAATCATTTTATAAATAATTGTGTCTTAATATGATCGTTTGATTTAGTATTTAACTCTACAAGATTATTTTATGATAATTTTTTTATATATATTTTTACGGAAAAATTTTGCATCCATGTATTTTTTACATGGTTGTTAACTAAGTAATTTTTTGCATACGCGCGTCCCCCACCCCTCACTCGTTTTCCATACACGCGTTACATATAACGTGCTGCAACCTAAAGTTTTACTCAACGTAAACCTTCTGCTGCAACGTAAAAAACCTCCTCCTTCTCCTCCTCCACCTCCTCCTCTTCCTCCTTCTCCTTCTCCTTCTTCTCCTTCTCCTCCTTCTCCTTCTCCTCTTTCTTCTCCTTCTCCTTCTCCTCCTCCTCCTTCTCCTTCTTCTCCTCCTCCTTCTCCTTCTCCTCTGGTCGCGTTCATCTTCTCGTTTTCTTATTTCGATCTGGTTACGTTGCATTTATATTCTTCCTATTCTTCTTCGTTTTCTTCTGCGATCTGCACTTTTGAATCAAAACAATAAATGACTCGACTTCAAATCAGGAGAACAATTTGGATTACTCTTCTGAAACGAATCAAGCTGACAAAGTTTGGATTATTCAATTTTGAATAGAATTGAATGGAATGCAATTGCTAATTTGAATTGAATTAAATGGATGGAGGTGTACTGAATTGAATTAAATTGAATTGATAATATGTAAATTGTAGGCAGAGTTATTTGAATTTGATTTTATATAATGGATTATGTTTCGTTCACTCAGTACTATACAATTGTTTCACCATGAGTACTGTGTTCGGTTCACTATAAGTACTGTGTTCCGTTCATTATACAGAAAGCTGTTTGAATTTGATTTTATATAATTGATTATGTTTCGTTCACTCAGTACTATACAATTGTATTGTGTTAGGTTCACCATGAGTACTATGTTCGGTTCACCATGAGTACTGTATTCGGTTCACCATAAGTACTGTGCTCGGTTCATTCTGCACTATTCAAAACTCTTCTTCCTCACCTTCTACTGCTTCTTCACCAGAGAGAGAAGGAGAAAAAGACAAAAAAATATAGCAGCAACAACAACAAAAGAATGACGATAGGATTTCAGGGTTTAGGGCTTTAGGGCTTTAGGGTTTAGGGTTTATGGGTTCAGGGTTCAGTGTACAGGGGTTCAGTGTGTTTCAAACTTTTGATTTGCCCCGTGTATTAATTTTGGTTCACGGTGTTCATGGTTGAGAGTTTAGGGTTTAGGAGTCTAGGGTTTAGGGTTCAGGGTTTTAGGAGTTTACGGTTTACGGTAGGGTTTAGGGTTTAGGGTTTAGCATTCAGGGTTCGTTCACTCAGTACTATACAATTGTATTGTGTTCGGTTCACCATGAGTACTATGTTCGGTTCACCATGAATACTGTGTTCAGTTCATTCTGTACTATTCAAAACTCTTCTTCCTCACCTTCTACTGTTTCATCAGAGAGAGAAGGAGGAAAAGACAAAAAATACAGCAGCAACAACAACAAAAGAATGACGATAAGGAGAAAACACGCGAAGAAGAAGGAACGCGAAAAAGGAGGAGAGGGAGGAACGCGAAGAAGAATGCAAAGAAGAAGAAGACGCTCTGTGCGTAAACGAGCGTGAAAAGAAGAAGAAGAAGAAGAAGAAGAAGAAGAAGAAGAAGAAGAAGCGCGAGAGAAGAAGAAGAAGCGTGGAGAAGAAGAAGCGATGGGAAAAAGCGATTTCGTGTGTGTTAGACGCGTGTATTTCACGTTTCATTTAATGATATTGGATTTTTTTGGTATTAGGCTAACTTAGTTACATAAATGTGTAGCATCCCCTATATTTTTATTACATTATTGGTTGTCTATGTTATAGAGGAAGCAAACCAACAAGAAACATTTAAGCATGCCTTGGATATAGTGAGATTCTAATGTTACTTGTCTCCCATTATTTGTTGATGTAGGATAAACAGATTTTTTTTTAAATTAAAAAAATATTTCTTTTTGTTCAATGTCAACGTAAAAAATTGTACACAAATATACGTATTACTACACATATCGGTAAATAATATCATTGAATTATTCATTATTTACAACTGTAGAAATATAAATATCTAATTTGGTGTTCATGTAAAAACAATTAAACTATTTTTTAATATAAAACAAAAAATAAAATATATTTTTTTATCTTTAATTTTTTTTTAAAAAAATAGAACAATTTATTGACAATTTTACAAAAATAACCTTCAAATACAAATAAATCAAACATGATAGTCATGTATTATTATTGGATTGGGTCTAAATTTTTTAAAAATTTAACTATCATAAGTATATTTATTGTAAATAAAAAATTTTAAGAATAAAATTAAAATAAAATAAAATTTAAGAATATTTTAAAAATTTTTGATAAATTTTAAAAACAAAAAATATATTTTACTTTAAAATAAATTAAAGAGTGAAAGAAAAGATAATGTTATTGATGGGCAAATTGAATGGTAGCCAACCTATCCCCTTGATGTTATGTGGCCAATTTGACCATATATATATATAAAACAGAACTTCCAATAACTAAGAATGGATGAAAAGTTTCCATCTCCTCTCAATATTTGTTTTCTTTTTTCACCATACCATATACCTTCCAACCAAGTTGTCTATTTTTTTTTGGTGAAGGGAAAATTAAGTTTGGGTTTTCATGGAAGAAAAAAGCAATTGAATCTTAAGCAAGATTCCACCCTTCTCAATCAATCAACCTCCACATACACCATGTCTCAATTTCTGTATTTTAATGTAACATTATATATGTTGATAATTAAAAGACAACAAAATTTTTTTTTTCTACTAGATGTGGAGTAATCATCAAGATGAATTGCATCAACTTTTGGATACGAGGGAAAGCAAAGTAAGCAATCGGGTTACTTAATAATCACCAACCATTGACGAAATCCTAAATTAATGCACAAATAATTGAAATTTGATATGAATGGTAGCTATGATAACGCACTTTGTATATGCTATATTGCTTGCAAATTAAAACCTCCCCTTAAGTCATGATTAAACTCACACTACCTACCTAGGATTATTAGGAGTGGTTAGACTGAAGAATTAAACCTAGATGCACTTAGAAAAAAAAAATCTTTTAAATAGAAAAGCATAAAATCAACTTCAGTTTAACAATACAGGTATAACAAAAATTGATCAAGCTTAGTCAAGTTGCAAGTGAAATTATATTATTGGTCCACTTGCAAGAGCAGATTTTATCCTGGCCCATTTGCTTAGAAGATAAATTGCAACTCATCTATTATATGAAAGTGATGCAGAAGGGTATAGAAACTAAGGATGCCATATCACCAGAAGAAAAACACTAACAAAAAATTAGGGAAAAAGGGGAAAATATTAAAAATAAATATTGTGACGAACAAGATTTATTATTTAACGTTTTTCTTCTTTAATCAATGCATCAAGGGGAATGAGTTATTTTAATTTTTCTTTTAATTGATGTTGTAAAGTAAGTCTCTCGCTATTTATTTTAAAATAAAATTAAATGAAAAAATGTAAAAAAAAATATTATATAATAAAAAATTGTATTTTTAAAATATCAAATAAAAATTTGAAAATTTCATTTCATGCATCAATCAAGCATGTCAAGAGTCACACGTATTTAAATAACAAAACCTTGGACACCTGGAAAGAGAATCAAAGACGGTAATCTTTGGGCAACCTCATAAATTAATACACATGTATTTTTCTAATAAGGAATGTTTTGGTGAAATTTCTCTGTTGAATATTCATCATGTTATTATTATAAAATAGAAATTTTAGATGTAATTTTGAGCATAAATCTATACTCCTTCTTTAATATAATTAAGTGGTAAATAAAAAAAAATAATTTTAATAAATTGTCAATATAAAAAAATTTTATACGTATATTCAATCGCAAAATGTTATATCATTTAAAAATAACTACTATTTCATTGACCATAATCATAAAAAAACAAATGCGATTATGTATTAAAATTAAACTCAATAAAAAAAAGCATTTAAAAAATATTTTATACTTACTCTTGTTTTTTTTTTTTTTTTTGAGTATATTGCTTCTACAATCCAAGAATGAAGGAAGTTTAGGAAGTTAGTCAAAATTTCAAGGAACATATACTTTGCTTCAAAGCACCAAAAATTAAAAAAAGAAATTCTTTTCCCTTCCAAGCACAACAAAATTAGGATCATCCATACTCCACACATCACCCAACACGTATGCATCATATCCCATGCTTTCTTTCACATTAATGTTATAATATAAGCCCTTAAATATAAGACTTTCCATAACCAAAACAATCCAATCAAGACACTTTTCTGTCATCAAATATCACCATCCCATACCAATCAAAACTGCTGGGTAAGCCAACAAAATCACCCACCTTTTCTCTTTTTTACATCAGGATTTCATTATTTCTAGTGTTTTTAAGTGAATTTACTCCTATTCTCATTTAATTATATCCACCTATTTGTTGATCACTAATTCAAGTGGCTAGTAACAAGAACTATTTATTTTTATTATATAATAATATATTATTAAAAAAATTCACCGTCATCTAATTCATTTCATTCCTTCACTTAAACTCAATTCGAAAATAGTAAACCATAAAAAAACAGAACATTTTTTTATAATTATAAAAAATATATAATAAAAATGCAGGTATAGTCGACTTTATGTGAAATTGATAATTGAGAAATATTAGATAAAAATTTAGTCAAATCAATCAAATCATCTAACGACTTTTAGATATCAACTTCACGTGAAGTTGACTGCACTTGAGATTTCACCAAAATATATATATTTAATTTATAATTTTTTATTTTTTGTCAATGCAGGAAAAAAAAGCTCACCATGTAATAATATCAAAAAGAGTAAAGCAACAGCTTAATTAAAATCCTTGCGTGTCCGAAACCAATTGAGTATTATATTTCTGTTCCTTCACATTTCTTTATCATTAGAAATTAAAAAAAAATAAAAAAAAAGAAAAGAAAAAAGAAAGTAGTTGTTAAGTAGCAGTGAAGAGAGAGAGAGTGAGTGAGAAAAAACAGGGGAAGAAAGAAGAAAAGAGAAAAGATTAAGGATTGATTCATATGAAGAGTGAGTATAACAGTTACAGGAGGAAGAGAAATATTGATCAACCTGGGAAAGCACGGAGAGTTGTTGTTGGAAGGAATCTTGGATTGCATCCATGAAATCACAACGGCACTGGCCTTCGCTGACAGGATGAGCGATTCTGCTTACAAGGTCGACACCACCTCCCGCCTTGCTCAATGGCGAATCGACAACTTGGCCTCTTGCACTTACCGCAAATCCGATCCTTTCAAGATCGGAAAATGGAACTGGTAAAAAGTTAGTTTTATGGAAATGAAGGCATTTGTCTGTGGAGAAGAACAGGGTTTTGTTTGTTAAATTGTATCCAGAAATTTCGAATCTAACACGAGATAACCCCCCGATTGCGTCCTTCATCATTAGGGTGGTTAGTTCTGTTGGAGATCGCAAGTCCCTCACTCATCCAGGTAACGCAAATATTTTTTCTTTTGCAATTTTGTTTATTCAGACTTTATTTTATTTGTTTTCATATAAATTATCAATATTTGATTCTGTCATGTAGTTGCATGGAGTTGTTCTTATTACAAATTCCATGATATAATATACCTTAGATTCAAGTGGTTAGCTCATTAACAACAAACTCTTAGATAGAGTTTTGATCTATGATGGATTAGTTTTTAGTGTGTCGACACAAAAAAGTAGAAACTCATATGCAGTCTAACTTGACGTGAAGTTAGATAACTGAGAGTCGTTAGATGATTTGACTAATTTGACTAAATTTTCATCTAAGGGCTCTCAATTATCAACTTCTCGTAAAGTCGACTACACCTGAGTTTTCAAAAAAATACTGTGAAAAACCAAAATATATATACCTTAGATTACATTTGAATACTCCCACCCTTTCAAAATAGTTGTACTTTAGCTTTTTTTTTTAATATATATATAACAAAAATTAATGTGTTTATTTTGCATCTAAATTGACTGATTTTTCACCATGATGCAGAGATAAGAGATAAGCTGATAAAGAGCAACGAGGACTTTGTTTGGGCAATTGAGGTTCCACTAACTGGGAAATTCATTATCGACGTTGAGTTCCTTGATTTGAAGACTGCATCCCCAAACGTACGTACCCTGTGATTACCTCCATAGTATTGATTACTTAATTTAATGTACATAGCCTTAGAGTAATGTATTTGGATACAAATTTTGTACCATGTTAGTATACTAAGTGATAGTTACCAATTTGAGAGTAGTATACTAAGTAGTCTACATGCTAGTATAAGGTATATTAGTATAAATAGTGTTAATTTAACGGTATAATTTCAATTTCAAATCATATTTTACCTTATTACCTGCATCATTCTTATTGAATCCAGGGTGAGGAACCTTGTTCTATTTGGGCTGCCGGTTTTACTCAGCAAAGATCAAATGCGACGGCGCTTGAGACTCTGGGTAAAATGCTAACAGAAGGGATTCACACAGACATAACCATCAATGCTTCGGACGGAAGCATAGGAGCTCACAGGGCAGTTCTGGCTGCCCGGTCGCCTGTGTTTCGCAGCATGTTTTCGCACGATCTCAAGGAGAAAGAGCTGTCAACTGTCAACATCCAAGACATGTCGATTGAAGCTTGCCAGGCACTTCTAAATTATCTCTATGGGATCATTAAGAACGACGAGTTCTTGATGCATAGATTAGCCCTTCTACATGCTGCTGATAAATATGACATATCTGACTTGAGAGAGGCATGTCATGAGAGTCTTCTAGAAGACATTGACACGAAAAATGTCCTCGAGAGGCTCCAGAATGCGTCGCTGTATCGGCTGATGAAACTGAAGATGAGCTGTATTAGATATCTTGTGAAATTTGGTAAGGTATTCGAAATTCGCGATGATTTCAATTGCTTCATGCAAAATGCAGATAGGGATTTGATTGCTGAAGTCTTCCATGAAGTTCTTGATGCATGGAAAGGATTCTGAAGAAATGATCCTTCCATTTTTCAAAGGACATGAAGACTTGATTGTTATTTAACATATGCACAAAAGTAGATTGTTTGAATTTGTTCCGCAAGATTTGAATTGATTAATATAATTCTTTAGCTCAGAGGATGATTTTTTTTCCCTTTTCTTGTAAATATATCTTGTTCTTCATAGATAAACTATGAGAAAAAATTGTACATTGTATAAAAAGTACATACCTTCATGAATTCAGATTGTTTGATGATACTTGATATTGTTGTATTGAGTTTCTGAGTTTGGTATGAAGGTGAAAATGTATTGAGTATGGTTAATAGATACAAGAAAGCAGAACTTGTGTACATGTTATTAATACAAGTAGCATCATGAGAAGAACTGAAGAAGGGGATTTGTTTCATTGGATTTTATTAAGAGCACTTGTTAAGATTTTCAAAATGAAAACTTCTGAATAAAAGTAAGGTTTTTGAGCAACCAATATTAGAAAATGAAAGGCTTTCATTATCAAAAACCTTATTCTTGTGTATTGGTTAACAAAGTCATTTCTATTTTCATCATTTATATTCTGAGTTGAAATTAGTTCAAGTAAAATAGAGTTTAATTTTGAAGCACTTAAACATTTTATACAATTGTGCAAATATATTCGTTTTTTTGGATAATTATTTTTATTGATGTGGTATTATGTAATTGGATGCACGTGTAAAACTACCTCTTACTGATAGTATATTAAAATTAAATTCGAGTAAAATATACCATTTGTGGGAGATTTTTTCAAAGAAAATTTATTATAAAAAGAGTTCCCTATTTTTTCAAAAAAATCTTTTGTAATATGATCTATAATGTCAGGATAAATAGAAGTAATTTTAAAAAATTTATATTTCTTGGACAAAAATACTAATGTATCACTTGAACTAAAACCTTAGCTGAGCTAATTTTTAAGTTGAATTAGACACACTAGCTTCTAATTTTCTTTTCGTTGTTTTGGGCCGTCCCTAAATATTCATACTACAAATTTCAAACTCCAAAAATCCAAGTCTTGAACATGAGAGGAGTAATCCTTTCTATGTTAACTTCTTGAGTTAATTGAAGTCTAATAAAGTATAAAAGTTCTATAGAAGTTGAATATGAATAACAAACTCATTGATCATAAACATAATGGAATTTATGAAGATAGATTAACAGCTAGAAGGTTGATGAACGGCGCACCTTTAATAGACAGTCCTCATGTTAAGTCTTGATCAGAAGTAGGTGGCTTGCAAAAACATATCAAGAAATGACATGCATTATGCTTTATGGTAGGTGCTTGGGGCAGAATATGGAATATTAAGAGAATCTTCTATTTACCGCTGCTGATATTATATGTAGTATACACACATACACGCGCGGCTTCTTTTCCCGACAATAATAATCTTATCCCCAGAAAATAATTAAATAAATAAATATAACTGATATAACATGGAGGTCCTAAAATAGTACTAACTACTAACTACTAAGTGAATAAGTCCTTTTTTTAACTAAATATGGAATTATATTTCAATAAAATTGGAAATCTATTTTTTTTTGTCTTTTTACTCTTTTCTTCTTTTAAAATTTGTGTTTATTAAAAAAAAAACATACAATTTCTATTTTTTCATCCACAAATTTCTGTATTAAAAAATTTGTGTTTTATTTTTAAAAAGTAGAAACCAAAAAATTTGTGAAAATAAACACAAAAAAATTATAAAGATGAATATGAAATAGTTAAACAGATAAAATAAAAAGTAAATAGCTATTTTAACTATGAAATATCGAGGAGCTGATAATATTGATCATGAGTAATATAAATTAACTTTGTAATCATAAAATTTACCCTGTTTGACATTTCTAACTAAATATCAATTTTTTAAATTTGTCGTTAGTTTGATTTCCTATCATTATCTAAAGTAACATTATTTTATTTTAATTTAATAATAAACAAATCACTCATCAGAGTCTCTTAGTACCAAATTGAAACACAAAGGTTTCGTGCGCAGAGTAAAAGTTCTTCATCAATGGTGGTCAATTCTCCTCTAACCCAATGGACATTGTCACTCTTCACCGGCATTCATCATTTGTGAGTGTCGCCGGTTTAGTTGCTGTCGTGAAAGTTCTCTATTTCATGTATTCAGAGTTTATACGTTCCTGTTTCAGTCGTCATTTACGTCTTTGTGTCGAGTATTCCCTCCATTTAAAATGTAGAATCAAGGTTTGATTTGGTCATCTTCTTTTCCTAAGTTGACGTTGAATTGGAATGGAAGTGGAATGTAGCGTTGAAAATTGGAATCTAGTTGTTGGTGCTCCAAGTCTTAGAGTCGGCATAAATTGCATGAATCTGCTAGCAGTTTTAGCACTAACATCATGCATGGTCTCCTGGCTAACAATAGGCCTACTTAAAGGGTTGCTTATTGAAGGAGGTATCATGTTGTTGAACATAGTTGGAGGAGGCTTGTTGATATTCTTTCTTTTGGTTGGCCTCTTGCTATTGAAGGTTTGATTGGTGGTGATCTTATAGGTGCCGGTTGAATTGGAGATTGGTTGTCTTGAGGAAGAATAAGTGGAGCGGAGTTTGATATCATCTGTTTAGAGAGGAAATAATTGCTTTAACAGTTAAAAGTTGTGAAAAAATAATTACATTAACAGTTAAAAATTATAGAATTGTCAGAATCACCATAAATGACACTGCAACAGGTGTGTCTGGTGCTGCTGGTGTTGCATCTGGGACTGCTGCTAGTCCTACATCTGGGACTACTGTTGGTCCTGCTTCTTTGGCTGCAGCTATGCCGTCCTTCTTTTTTTGACAGATTTTACTATTTACCAAACCTTAACCACAAATTTCATTATCATTATTTAGTCAACAATTTAGTGAAATACCTAAAGTCACAAAAAAATCTGAAAAATAATTAAATAAATTATACCAAATCCTAGTCACAAATTCATTACACTAATTTAATCAATAATTTTATAAACTATTTAACAAAAAAATTCTAAATTCACATAAAAATCTTAATAAAATTAAAAAAACTATGCCAAATTTACCTTTGATGTTGGCTGCAGAATGCTGGAGTAGTGGTGGTACCAGTAGTAACGGCGACACTGACAGCAGTGGCTACCAAGAACAACGGCAGCATTCCCAACGTCCCCAGTAGTGATCGTTAGCTCAAGCGGCAACAATGTCCAGCGGCGGTGGCACCAGAGGCTCCGGCAGGTGACAGCAATGTTGACAACGCCTCCTTCGATGGCGGAGCACGAGAGGAGAGAGAGAGAGCGCGCCATAGGAGAGAGAGAGAGAACTCGGACAAGTAAGGGACGAGGGGTTCACATTTGAATTTTAAACTAGTTTACCGTCGAATTTACCGTCAGATTACTCCGATGGTAAATTGGTGAAACGCAGCATTTCATTAAATCGATTTACTTTCGGCTTAAATCGATTTACTTTCGGCTAAAATCGACAGTAAATTCGCTGGTAACTGTGGCGCCAACAAAATCATATTTCGCGCCCCTAATCAGCGTCAGATTTATCATCGGAATGTAGAATCTGATGGTAAACATTTTTGGAAAATCTAAGCTACCTTGTATCCGATGCAAAATCCGCCGCTAACTCCATCGGTAACCGTCGATGCTAAATCCAACGGTTCTCAGCGTCTTTCTTGTAGTGTAAGTCTTTATATTATATCAGATTTTATAACTAAGTCGTGATAAAAATGTTGAAATTAATAGAATATTCTGTCAAACTATACATAATACTCAGTCAAATATTAGGTATATTTATTTTATTTAACATAATATTTTGTTAATTCCAGCGTCTTTGTCACGGCAGGAACTTAATTACAAAATTTGATATCATAAAAGGATTCAATCTAAAAAGAAAAAAATATAAGAACCTAATTGATAATTTAATAAAATTATAAGAATCGAGAAAATAATTAAACCAAATAATAATTCCCATGCAGATCATCTCGGCATATATATATATATATGAGTTCATTCTTATGTAATAAAATCTTTTGTCGTTAAGTAAAAGTTATTTTTGTTAGTGTTCTGATAATTCAAAATGATAATTCAAAAATAGAATTGGTACTTCACTCTAAAAATAAAATTGAATCATATAAAATGACATGATGATTTTATGTTTAATCTTACATGTAACTCTTCATTTTCTTGTAGACTATATCTAATATTTAACACCACCTAACAACTAGTGTATCATATAAAATAGGAGTAACTACTAAAATAGTATCTTGAAATTAAAGTTTATATCACTAATAAAAGTTACCTTAAAAAATGCTAACAATAACAAATAAGTTTGTGAAAGATTTAAAAATACGATAAAAAAATAGATATTAAATATATTCTAAAAAAATGTTTTATAAAAAATAGAGTAAAGTATCGTTTTTGTTCCTAACGTTTGAGGTAAATCCTATTTGTGTCCCTAACATTTAAATCGTCATATTTGTATTCCTAACATTTGTAAAAGTGATTCAATGTTATCCTGCCGTCAATTACACATCATGAATGCTTTAATTTGAGTTTTAAAATTTTCTTCTTGAAGTTAGAATACAAATGTTTGGGATAGAATCGATGATCCACTCCGAAAAATAGCTCATCAAAAGTTGAAACTAATTCATACAACATTTACATAATTTACTTTTCTAGGGACATAATTGAATCTAAACACAAATAGTGGGTATAATATTAAAATCGAACACATTCAAGTGAGACCTAATTGAGAATGAATACATCCAAGTGAGAATAATTGAAAAATATATCTGATTTGTTAGTATAATTGATAGTAGGATAACATTGAATCACTTTTATAAACGTTAGGGATACAAATAGGACGATTTAAATGTTAGGGACACAAATAGGACTTACCTCAAACGTTGGGGGCAAAAACGATACTTTACTCTAAAAAATAAGAACTTTTCATCCTTAAAATTTACTAATTTTATGTCAAATAAATTTTTTAAAAATCTTGTAATTGTGAATTACTATATTTTTTTAAAAAATAAAAAGAAAAATTTAGAGATTAAATTTTGTTTTAAACTTTTTGTATATTTTTTAAATATTTATTCAAATATTGTCACAAAAATTCATATCAAATGAATATATTAACTAAATACGCAAGTTTTTTTGTCACTAACAAAAACTATAATATTTATTGATTATTTTTATTACATTTTTAAATTTTTCAAGATTCATTTTGTGGACAATATTTTTTAAGAATTTTTTATTTGTATTTAAATTTTTTAAATACCAAATTAATAGTTAACTCTAGATTATTTTTCTAAAATTTGTCATATTCATAAGACAATTAAGTTCAACTAAAATAATAAATTTTATAACAACACTTCGCAGCAATGAAATTTTGATTTATTTGTATTTGTATCTTGTAACTCTTTAGTGTAAGGAGAGAACACATACTAAGAGAGCTTGAATATCCTAATTCTAGAATCATATTGCATATAATAATACTTAAAAAATTAAACATGTATATAAACCCTAGTCTTTTGTAAACTTCTAATTGCAAGACAAAATAGACTAGGGGGCCATGGACAGGATTTGTTCAACTCTTACATTATTATTGATGGTTGGATTTTTTATTTTTTCTATCGTCGCTGAATTTCAAGATGTTGTTTCAGAAAAACCTTTAAATTCGGCTCAGCTTTTTCAATGTGTCAAGAAGTGTTGGAAATACTATATATTTAATTCGAGAAAGAGGGAGAAATGCATTAATAAATGTCTTAAACTCTTAATGCGTTATGGACTGTCTGGCAACGGCAGAAAAAATGTGATTTTGAAGGAAACGAAGTGCTAGAGGGTCTATTATTTTGTACGTATTGCTGTTGCGAGAATAGAAATAAAACATTTGAATCTTTTAAACTGAAAATTTTAATAAAATAGTAAAATAATGAGTTTATTATTATTAATTTTGTAATTTTTATAAAATATATATTTTATTATTTTAATTTAGAATTTCGCTATACATTCAAGTGATTTATGCAATTAAGAAATCAAGTTATTTAGTTTACGTTAAGTGAGGCTTTGTCTTCTTCCTCCTCTTACTCTTCCCTTTTTTTTTCATCTTTTTTTTTCTAAGAAATCAAGTTAATACTAAATCAATGTTAATTTTTATAAATAATTAGACCATTCCTTTTCTTCCCCCCACCGGTATCATTACACATAGAAAAACACATCCATATATTATGCTTTAATAGTTTTATTAATTGGGCAGCTTTTCCCATTTTTTATAGGCTATATTTTATTTTGAACATCATCTAACGACAAATATATTATATAAGGATTTTATACAAAATCAAATAGTATTAACATTCTAATATGTTAAGCTCAAGAGGCAGTCAAATTTTAATAAGATAAGAAGCTATTCTAAGCAACACTTTGCTAAATTGAAATTCTTTTTATTACGTTGATAATAATTAAGTAGCTCTTAGTGTAATGTAGGGATACGAACTAAAAATGGAACATCCTAATAACTCGTCCGAGAATTATGTTGCATATAATAATATTAAGGAAGGCTCTAAGGTTGTATAAAACATGTTATGTCACAAACTTCTAATTACATGAAAAAAAGAAATAGAGATCCATGGCTAGGAATGGTGTAGCACTTGCAATTGCAACATTGATTATTCAAGTAGTTACTTATTCCGCCATTGCTGAATTTCAAAATAATATTAGTGAACTACCTTGGACTCCATCCTATTATATTGCACGTAGTAACCTTTTTCAGTGCATCAAGGAATGTGAGATGCTGTATGCGAATGATCCGATAATTAAGGAACTTTGCATTCAGCAATGCATTTCTTTGTTTGGTTTGTGAAACATATAATATAATATAATATAAGTCATTGTGAATCTTCTGTGTTTTGTGAGTTTGCATCATCTTATATGAATACTTGATGTAATAATTTTTCTGCCACTGTATGAGTAAAATATTTGAAGTTTTTATTTTTTATATTGATCACATCAATAATTATTTTTTATAGTATTGGTTTTTTTTTCGTACTTCCTTTTCTATATTGTTCTTACTTCCTTTTTTCTTTCCATTTTCTATTTTCAGAAAAAAAAAGAAAGAAGAAAGTTCATCGATAATGTTAAATAGCTATATTTACAATCGTAAACGTCAGTAATATTGGTAAAAAAATTATCGAAGAAGGAACGGTTATATTTACCAACGTCTTGACCAATAGTAAAAAATTGTACCAACGCTTCCACCATCAGTAAAACTATTGATAATAGCAAATTTTTATACAGAAAACTAGAACTGAAAGCACATAATGAAAAATGCATAAAGTATGATTTGAAATGCTTAATTAATTAATTGAATTTAATTACAAATATTATTTTTGGTTACGTAATATTATGGGAGTCTTATATTGTGTACTTAGGATCATACTCTTGTAGTCTAAACTAGGAGTGTATATAGACGAAATAAAATTGGATTTGTCCTAATTTAGATTTGATCCTAAATATATATCGGATTTATTTTTTAAATTCTAACACGGACCCTAAATTTAATAAAATCTATACATATTTGGATCACAATTATATACTGAATAAAAATCTATCGGATAAAAATTGAATAAAAATCAGATCTTTAATCATAATTTCATGCATCTTTGTATCTCTTTTATGTGTACCTAACATTTTTTAATAATATATTTCATAAAAAATTAATAACAAAATATCATAAACTATGCTATTTATATGAGACGTGCGAATATGTGGATCTGTAGATTGAATCCACGAATATCACTGTCAAATTTGCAATCCGATCCTACCATAGTGCGGATTGAAACTGAGCTGATCTGATGGCTCTGCAGATCGAATAATATCCACAAAATTCAGATTGAATGCAAATAATTACCATGAATATGCGAATATTATCCAATCCATATATAGTCCTAATTAAGTATCTAATTTATTACAAATTATTTTGAATTTTTGGTATAACTTTTATGAATATTTGTCAAGAGATCAATAAATTATAAAGGAAAAAAAAGTAAATAGTATATATAAGATATATTTTTTGTCTTCATTATTTATTAAAAATTTTAAAAATATCTTTAAATTTTATTTTATTTTAAATTTATCTCAACAAATTTTAATTTTGATTTCACGGTAGCTTCATAAAGATAACATTCAACATAAATAAATCAAAACCATTTTTGGCACTAACTTCTAATTTTGGTCCTAAACTTCTTGAAAACTTAGTNTAAATTAAAAAATTAAAATAAAATAAAAATTAAAAATATTTTTTAAATTTTTTATAAACTTCAAACAAAACATATGCTTTATCCTAAATATAAGTAACTTTCGTTAATACTGTATCAATGTTAATTTTTATAAATAATTAGAACATTAATTCCTTTTCTTCCTCCGGTATCATTACACATGGAAAAACACATCCATATTGTGCTTTAATAGTTTTTAGTTAGGCAGCCACGATAACCATTTGAATACTAAAAATAATAAACATCTCATATTATCCTAAAAACTTAAGTTAATTTTGGGATTCATCAAGAATCGAAGTCTTGATTTTTTAAATCTAGAGTTCTAATACTGTGTCATGATATTACTCATCTCAAAAGTTTAAGCTGATGGAAAAAGATAACACTAATGGTTATATCTCTAATACTGAATCGGAAATTTTTAAACCTTCATTGTACATATTGTACAAATATTCTATTGGCTCCCTATACTTCCTCGTATATTATATAAGGATTTTATACAAAATTAAATAGTATTAACATTCTAATATGTTAAGCTCAAGAGGCAGTCAAACTTTACTAAGATAAGAAGCTACTCTGAGCAACACTTTGCTAAATTGTAATTCTTTTTATTACGTTGATAATAATTAAGTAGCTCTTAGTGTAATGTAGGGATAAGAACTAAAAATGGAATATCCTAATAACTCGTCCGAGAATTATGTTGCATATAATAATATTAAGGAAGGCTCTAAGCTTGTATTAAACATGTTTTGTCACAAACTTCTAATTACATGACAAGAAGAAATAGAGATCCATCATGGCTAGGAATGGTGTAGCACTTGCAATTGCAACATTGATTATTCAAGTAGTTATTTATTCCGCCATTGCTGAATTTCAAAACTATATTAGTGAACAACCTTGGACTCCATCCTATTATATTGCACATAACCTTTTTCAGTGCATCAAGGGATGTAAGATGCTGTATGCGCTTGAGCCGATAAAGAAGGAACTTTGCATTGCGGAATGCATTTCTAATTTTGGTTAGTACTTTCTTTAAGGTGAAACATATAATATAAGTCATTGTGAATCTTCTGTGTTTTTTGAGTTTGCATTATCTTATATGAATATTTGATGTAATAATTGTTATACTACTTTATGAGTTGAGAGACGAGTAAG